>NC_059197.1:12130585-12270585 GCF_020615455.1 Coregonus clupeaformis | reverse complement strand
AAATTTTACATTTGGTTAGAAACAACATTTTCTCGTATCCCCCCACTAGAATCCCCATACTTTAATGAAGACAGCTTCTCCATCCTAGAGGGGGAGATCAATAATTTCTAGACCCAGGAAGTAGTAGTCTGTGGCGACCTAAACGCCAGAACTGGACAAGAACCTGACAAGAAGCAAACAGCGGGAGGCAGGGCTTTCTCCTATAGATCTCCATTTTTATGGAACAGTCTGCCTACCCATGTGAGAGACGCAGACTCGGTCTCAACCTTTAAGTCTTTACTGAAGACTTATCTCTTCAGTAGGTCATATGATTGAGTGTAGTCTGGCCCAGGAGTGTGAAGGTGAACGGAAAGGCTGGAGCAACGAACAGCCCTTGCTGTCTCTGCCGGGCCGGTTCCCCTCTCCACTGGGGTTCTCTGCCTCTAACCCTGTTGCAGGGGCTGAGTCACTGGCTTGCTGGTGCTCTTTCATGCCGTCCCTGGGAGGGGTGCGTCACTTGAGTGGGGTTGAGTTACTGACGTGATCTTCCTGTCTGGGTTGGCGCCCCCCCTTGGTTTGTGCTGTGGTGGAGACCTCTGTGGGCTATACTCGGCCTTGTCTCAGGATTGTAAGTTGGTGGTTTGGGATATCCCTCTAGTGGTGCGGGGGGCTGTGCTTTGGCGGAGTGGGTGGGGTTATATCCTTCCTGTTTGGCCCTGTCCGGTGGTTTCTTCGGATGGGGCCACAGTGTCTCCCGGACCGCTCCTGTCTCAGCCTCCAGTATTTATGCTGCAGTAGTTTATGTGTCGGGGGGCTGGGGTTAGTTGGTTATACCTGGAGTACTTCTCCTGTCTTATCCAGTGTCCTGTGTGAATTTAAGTATGCTCTCTCTAATTCTCTCGTTCTCTCTTTCTCTCTGAGAACCTGAGCCCTAGGACCATACGTCAGGACTACCGGGCATGATGACACCTTGCTGTCCCCAGTCCGCCCTGGCCTTTCTGCTATTCCAGTTTCAACTGTTCTGCCTGCGGCTACGAAACCCCTACCTGTCCCAGACCTGCTGTTTTCAACTCTTTAATGATCGGCCATGAAAAGCCAACTGAGAGACCTGAGCCCTAGGACCATGCGTCGGGACTACCGGCCGTGGTGACTCCTTGCTGTCCCCAGTCCGCCTGGCACTTGCTGCTATTCCAGTTTCAACTGTTCTGCCTGCGGTTATGGAACCCCTACCTGTCCCAGACCTGCTGTTTTCAACTCTTAATGATCGGCTATGAAAAGCCAACTGAGATTTATTCCTGATTATTATTTGACCATGCTTGTCACTTATGAACATTTTTGAACATCTTGGCATGGTTCTGTTATAATCTCCACCCGGCACAGCCAGAAGAGGACTGGCCACCCCTCATAGCCTGGTTCCTCTCTAGGTTTCTTCCTAGGCTTTCGCCTTTCTAGGGAGTTTTTCCTAGCCACCGTGCTTCTACACCTGCATTACTAGCTGTTTGGGGTTTTAGGCTGGGTTTCTGTACAGCACTTTGAGATATTAGCTGATGTAAGAAGGGCTATATAAAATAAAATTGATTGATTGATTGATTGACACCCTCAGCACACAGGGGGACAAACACCTACCTGGACGTGACAGCATTCCCATGAAAGGAAAGTAGTGTAGAAACCCACCAGAAAACAAAAAAACTACTAATTCAAAAAGAGCTAATTCAATACCTTTTAAACAACTTCCAGGACAAAACAGTTCACTGCAATAGTGAAGGTGTAACTTGGCAGTAGAAAGCCTAAATATGACCTCTCAGCTTCCCTATCAAATCTAAAAATGTCAACCAGAAACATAAGAAAATGTACAACAATGACAAACTGTTTGATGAAGAATGCAAAAACCTAAGAAAGGAATTGAGGAACCTATCCAACCAAAAACACAGAGAAACCAAGAAAACCTGAGCCTACACCCTCACAAGCTTACAGAACGGGACTGCCGAGAGCTGAAGCGCGTATCACTTCATGAAATGGGTTTCCATGGCCGAGCAGACGCACACAAGCCTAAGATCACCATGGACAATGCCAAGCGTCGGCTGGAGTGGTGTAAAGCTCGCCGCCATTGGACTCTGGAGCAGTGGAAACGCGTTGTCTGGAGTGCTGAATCACGCTTCACCATCTGGCAGTCCGACGGACGAATCTGGGTTAGGCGGATGCCAGGAGAACGCTACCTGCCCATAATGCATTGTGCCAACTATACAATTTTGTGGAGGAAGAATAATGGTCTGGGGCTGTTTTTCATGGTTCAGGCCCCTTAGTTCCAGTGAAGGGAAATATTTATTTATTTAGTACTTTTACCCCTTTTTCTCCCCAATTTCGTGATATCCAAACCATCCCCTAACCCGGACGACGCTGGGCCAATTGTGCGCCGCCTCATGGGTCTCCCGGTCACGGCCGGCTGTGACACAGCCTGGGATCGAACCCGGGTCTGTGCCTTAGACCGCTGCGCCACTCGGGAGGTGGAACGTAAATGAAATGCTAAAATATACAGACCACAAATTCCAATTGGCTATACTTAAACTCTAACATCATCCTCAGCTCTGGCATCTTCCCCAATACTTGGAACCAAGGACTGATCACCCCAATCCACAAAAGTGGAGACAAATTCTACCCCAATAACTACCGTGGGATATGCATCAACAGCAACCTTGGGAAAATCCTTTGCATTTAATATTGGCAATAAACACAAAGATTTCTTTCCTCAGGGCCATGGGGTGAGACAGGGATGCAGCTTGAGCCCCACCCTCTTCTACATATATACAGTATATATCAATGAATGGGCACTAGAACAGTCCGCAGCACCCGGCCTCACCCTACTGAACTCAGAAATCAAATATCTACAGTTAGCCTCAGTAAGAAAAAAATAATGACGTTCCAAAAAGGTCCAGTAGCCAAGACAACAAATACAAATTCTATGTAGACATTGTTGCCCTAGAGCACACAAACAATTACACCTACCTCGGTAGGTACAGTCGAAGTTGGAAGTTTACATACACCTTAGCCAAATACATTTAAACTTACACAATTCCTGACACTTAATCCTAGTAAAAACTCACTCAATATTAGAAAGGTGTTCTTCAATGAATTGGTGAGGGCACTAGAACAGTCTGCAGCACCCGGCCTCACCCTACTAGAATCTGAAGTCAAATGTTTACTGTTGACAGATGATCTGGTACTTCTGTCCCCAACCAATGAGGGCCTACCGCAGTACCTAGATCCTCTGCAAAGATTCTGTCAGACCTGGGCACAGTGAATCTCAATAAGACAAAAATAATGGTCCAGACGCCAGGAACATAAATACAAATTCCACCTAGACATTGTTGCCCTAGAGCACACAAAACACTACACCTACCTTGGCCTAAACATCAGCGCCACAGGTAACTTCCACAAAACTGCGAACGATCTGAGAGACAAGGCAAGAAGGGCCTTCTATGCCATCAAAAGGAACATAACATTTGACATCCCAATTAGCATCTGCCTAAAAATATTTGCTTAAGTTATAGAACCCATTGCCCTTTATGGTTGTGAGGTCTGGGGTCCGCTCACCAACCAAGAACTCACCAAATTGAGACTCTACATACAGAATACTGCAAAAACATCCTCCATGTACAACGTAAAACACCAAATAATGCATGCAGAGCAGAATTCGGACTATTCCCGCTAATTATCCAAATCCAGAAAAGAGCAATTCAATTCTACAACCACCTAAAAATAAGTGATCATCAAACCTTCCATAACAAAGCCATCACCTACAGAGAGATTAACCTGGAGAAGAGTCCCCTAAGCAAGCTGGTCCTGAGGCTCTGTTCACAAACACTAACAGACCCCACAGAGCCCCAGGACAGCAACACAATTAGACCCAACCAAATCATGAGAAAAGAAAAAGATAATTACTTGACACATTGGAAAGAATTAACCAAAAAAACTGAGCAACCTGGAATGATATTTGGCCCTAAACAGAGAGCACACAGTGGCAGAATACCTGACCACTGTGACTGACCCAAACTTAAGGAAAGCTTTGACTATGTACAGACTCAGTGAGCATAGCCTTGCTATTGAGAGAGGCCGCCGTAGGCAGACCTGGCTCTCAAGAGAAGACAGGCTATGTGCACACTGCCCACAAAATGAGGTGGAACCTGAGCTGCACTTCCTAACCTCCTGCCAAATATTAGAGACACATATTTCCCTCATTACACAGACCCACAAAGAATTTGAAAACAAATCCAATTTGGATAAACTCCCTTATCTACTGGGTGAAAAACTACAGTGTGCCACCACAGCAGTAAGATGTGTGACCTGTTGCCACAAGAAAAGGGCAACCAGTGGAGCACAAACATTGTAAATACCTTCTACAGTATTATTTATCTGTTTATTTACTTTCCCTTTCATACTTCAACTACTTGCACATTGTTACAACACTGTACATAGCCACTAATATAACATTTGAAATGTTTATATTCTTTTAAAACTTTTGTGAGTGTAATGTTTCCTGTTAATTTCTGATTGTTTATTTCACTTTTATTTACTATCTACTTCACTTGCTTTGGGAATGTTAACATATGTTTTCCATCCCAATAAAGCCCTTTGAATTGAATTGAGTGAGTGAGAGAGAGAGAGAGAGCGCGAGCGACTGAGAAAAAGAGAGAGAAAGCACTTTGTACACCACATTAAATCTGTGATTCCCTCTGACGCTAATTTAAGCCAGATTTGATTTGTGGTTGTTGTCCGTCACTGTGATAGGCCTTGTCAGTCAGTCAGTCTGATTGGTCCTCACGGGTGATTGACAGCCGTGAAGCAGGAAGCGTGTGGCACATCATCATCCCCGCAAAATGAGCAGTGTGTGGGCGCGTTGTGAAGAGCTGACGGTTCAAGAGGAAGACAACTCAGGATGTGTGTGTGGAGGGTTCTGTGCGCGACTGAAAATGTCCGGGCCTTAACACACAACTTCCTGTCCAACAAGCTATACATTACTTAGAATGACGCACAGAAAAGACTACGTATGACATTACCTCATTATCACGTGTCAAGTTAAGAACAGCACAGGCAGGGTTGGGACAGACATATAGTGTGGTCCTCTGTAGCTCAGCTGGTAGAGCACGGCGCTTGTAACGCCAGGGTAGTGGGTTCGATCCCCGGGACCACCCCATACGTAAAAATGTATGCGCACATGACTGTAAGTCGCTTTGGATAAAAGCGTCTGCTAAAATGGCATATTATTATTATTATTACATATTCAGCATAGTAAACTACACGGTTTGGAAATATAGCAGAGGGAGAATGACCTGTCATTCTCACACACCTCCCCCTGGGCTTCAGTATAGTTCTACAAGAACAGTTCACTCACCATTAAAACGTGTTTTGTTCATTTGTGTTAATCGGGAGCGGGCTCTGGGTGTACTTGTCATTCCTGTCAGGAAACAACTTCCGCTTAATCTCTCTACAGTTTACACTGGGGGGAGGAAGTAGCACGGCTTAATCTCTCTACAGTTTACACTGGGGGGAGGAAGTAGCGCGGCTTAATCTCTCTACAGTTTACACTGGGGGGAGGAAGTAGCGCGGCTTAATCTCTCTACAGTTTACACTGGGGGGAGGAAGAAGCGCGGCTTAATCTCTCTACAGTTTACACTGGGGGAGGAAGAAGCGCGGCTTAATCTCTCTACAGCTTACACTGGGGGGAGGAAGTAGCGCGGCTTAATCTCTCTACAGTTTACACTGGGGGGAGGAAGTAGCACGGCTTAATCTCTCTACAGTTTACACTGGGGGGAGGAAGTAGCACGGCTTAATCTCTCTACAGCTTACACTGGGGGGAGGAAGTAGCGCGGCTTAATCTCTCTACAGCTTACACTGGGGGAGGAAGTAGCGCGGCTTAATCTCTCTACAGCTTACACTGGGGGAGGAAGTAGCGCGGCTTAATCTCTCTACAGTTTACACTGGGGGAGGAAGTAGCACGGCTTAATCTCTCTACAGCTTACACTGGGGGAGGAAGTAGCGCGGCTTAATCTCTCTACAGCTTACACTGGGGGAGGAAGTAGCGCGGCTTAATCTCTCTACAGTTTACACTGGGGGGGGGAGGAAGAAGCGCGGCTTAATCTCTCTACAGCTTACACTGGGGGGAGGAAGTAGCGCGGCTTAATCTCTCTACAGTTTACACTGGGGGGAGGAAGTAGCACAGGGACATATAAGAGTGTCACATGCCTGACTGCACAGTGACACATCAGACGGATGGCGTCACGCTCTTTGTCTTCCCCTGTTGGTGCTGATTAGTCTCTACGGATGAGGGAGACAGGCACTGCACACAAACAATATTCATCCACACCCATACACACTCTTACCTGTGTCGTGACGTGACTTGCATTATGTGATGACTGTTATTTATCAAATCAATTCACTATGTTTAATTGTTACTCGATTAAATTAATAATGTAACAATTCACTCATTAGGAATTTGGGGCACCACGGAAGAAGTTGTTTAACAAGTTACCATCTCCAGAATTAAACTCTTAGTATTTAAATATATATGTTATATATCGATAAATGTCACTTATTAAATCATTACCTCCAGAATTAAACTCTTAGTAGATAAATATATATGTTATATATCGATAAATGTCACTTATTAAATCATTACCTCAGTCTCATTCTGAACGTTGCTTACTCCTTGATATCTGCAAGAACCCTAACCTTATTGATGAATCAGCAATACACAAATTGGCTTAATTATTTATTTACTAACTAACTAAATAATAACACAGAATACAAACACACACACACACACACACACAGTATAGGTTATTGATTACTAACGTAATACAATGAAAACAGGTCCCTAGTTGACTGGACTAACAATAGCATGACTGTTTGGTTAGGGGAAGGAGGGGTCAATAGAAAGACAGTGAAAGGGGGAGACAAAGAGATTCAACTTATCGTTGTTCAGTTTGGAAACCACCGCTCATAAAGATAAGAAATGCAATGCACGTTTACACATAGCTTCTCCTTGAGCGTCGTCTCTCTGTTGAACCACTTTCTCAAAAAAGGGGTTTGAGTGTTTCATCCCACTTCGGTGAGACTCGGCTCGTCTTCGAATGGAGTGTTGGTTAGAATAGATACTTCAGATGTACCAACGGTTGTCTGAGATGGGGATTGTCCTTCCCAACTCGTGTCTTTAGTGAAGGTTCTAGACTGCTACTTTACACGTACAGCTGCAGACTGATATGATAAGGTCTAGTGCGTGGTCTTCTTCTCGTGTAGACATTGAGAGTTTCAGAGTTTCCTCACCATTTCAAAACGTGCAGACTAACGGGGAACTAACGTCTCCCGTTTCCTGGGGTCTGTAGAGTGTCAACCATTTGTGACGTGAGATCGCGCGTCACGTCGGCTGGTCTCTCTCTCTCATTCAAAGTTCTAACCATTCAAAAAAAAACGTGCAGTCGCTACTCTCACGTTTTCTGGAATAAAATGTAAATTTCGTTCCCAAGGCTTTTATCCTTCGGTAAAAAGCGGCGTTCCGTTACGCCACCCCAATGTTTGTGCTCACTTGGGCGTGGTTACTGACTGGCAAATGTTTCTATGAAAAACAATTCTCATTTAGAAGGCTAAAATCACATTGCTATCCTCACAAACATATTCTCATACTTAATCATATATTTTGTACAACATTTAGATGCAAACCTGATAACTGAAATGTGTACACTTTCAGAGAATCAGTTATTTAGTAATACCATCCTTAATGACATCACAAAAAAAGAAACAATACGACATGATTATTCTTTAGATCCCCACCGACCATTCCAAACATTTGGATCTCAACAACACTGTTCCAATGTCCAATCTTTTGATGTTAAGAGTTTTTAGGCGGGCCACATTCTCTGTAACAAAGGAGTTTATATCCCAATACTGCAGGGCAGAGAGGGAAAGTTATAAACGATTTATGACCGGGAGTTAAGATGTAAAACCGGCCCAACTCCCCCTTCTCCTCTCTTGTGGGAGAGCGGGGGGGATCTGGCTATCTCAGCCATTTGCCAAGCTGATCTGGCACCTTTGATCCTCACCAAGGAGAGAGTCATGACACCTGGGACATCTATTCATCTCTTACCTGGGACATCTATTCATCTCTTACCTGGGACATCTATTCATCTCTTACCTGGGACATCTATTCATCTCTTACCTGGGACATCTATTAATCTCTTACCTGGGACATCTATTCATCTCTTACCTGGGACATCTATTCATCTCTTACCTGGGACATCTATTCATCTCTTACCTGGGACATCTATTCATCTCTTACCTGGGACATCTATTCATCTCTTACCTGGGACATCTATTCATCTCTTACCTGGGACATCTATTCATCTCTTACCTGGGACATCTATTCATCTCTTACCTGGGACATCTATTCATCTCTTACCTGGGACATCTATTCATCTCTTACCTGGGACATCTATTCATCTCTTACCTGGGACATCTATTCATCTCTTACCTGGGACATCTATTCATCTCTTACCTGGGACATCTATTCATCTCTTACCTGGGACATCTATTCATCTCTTACCTGGGACATCTATTCATCTCTTACCTGGGACATCTATTCATCTCTTACCTGGGACATCTATTCATCTCTTACCTGGGACATCTATTCATCTCTTACCTGGGACATCTATTCATCTCTTACCTGGGACATCTATTAATCTCTTACCTGGGACATCTATTCATCTCTTACCTGGGACATCTATTAATCTCTTGTAGACGTTCAAGAAGGAACCTTCCGCTTCTTTACTTCTTTTGCTCAAGGCATCGATCTGAGAGGAGGAGAGGAGAGGAGGAGAGGAGAGGAGAAAAGAAGAGAGGCAGAGAGGAACAATTCAATGAAAACAGAGACAGACAGACAGACAGCTAATAACACTGCTATGTTTTGCTGTGTTCTATGTGTACCTGTCTATGATGCTGATCTCTGCTCTCGCCATTCTACACACCCTAGGTTCTGTTCAGCTGTTCCTCTGATGAATTAAGCCTTTCTGCTGCTAACCATTTCTGTCTGGCACTGCCGGGTAAAACTCTACCACACTGACATCAGTTAACACAGCCACACACACACAGCCACACAGCTGGCTTAAGATTTATAGACACAGAAGAAGTTCATTCAGGGCTCGCGCAGGGCGATACATTGGATCCATTTCTTAATGCAGAAATGTAGCCATTAATGTAAGAACCATGACACGAATGTCATCAGTGATATTACTAAAATGGGTGGCATTAGAAAGGATCCTTCATTACTGAAATGGGTGGCATTAGAAAGGATCCATCATTACTGAAATGGGTGGCATTAGAAAGGATCCATCATTACTGAAATGGGTGGCATTAGAAAGGATCCTTCATTACTGAAATGGGTGGCATTAGAAAGGATCCTTCATTACTGAAATGGATGGCATTAGAAAGGATGCATCATTACTGAAATGGGTGGCATTAGAAAGGATCCATCATTACTGAAATGGGTGGCATTAGAAAGGATCCATCATTACTGAAATAGGTGGCATTAGAAAGGATCCATCATTAATGAAATGGGTGGCATTAGAAGGATCCTTCATTACTGAAATGGGTGGCATTAGAAAGGATCCTTCATTACTGAAATGTGTGGCATTAGAAAGGATCCTTCATTACTGAAATGGGTGGCATTAGAAAGGATCCATCATTACTGAAATGGGTGGCATTAGAAAGGATCCATCATTACTGAAATGGGTGGCATTAGAAAGGATCCATCATTACTGAAATGGGTGGCATTAGAAAGGATCCATCAGTGACAAGACATGCATTAGTCTAATCCTGAAACTATCAGCTGGTGGCTTATGCTACAACGCAAGAACACCTCGCGCACGCGCCACACACACCTTCTCTCACACATGGTCCCTGTACTAACACAAGCCCAATTAAGTCTATAAGCACCATGCAATGGTAGCCAGCCCCACCCCTCCCCAACACATACACCAAGCCCCACCCCTCCCAACACATATACCAAGCACCACTCCTCCCCCACACAAATACCAAGCCCCACCCCTCCCCCCCACATATACCAAGCCCCACCCCTCCCCCCCACATATACCAAGCCCCACCCCTCCCCCACACAAATACCAAGCCCCACCCCTCCCCCACACATATACCAAGCCCCACCCCTCCCCAACACATATACCAAGCCCCACCCCTCCCCAACACATATACCAAGCCCCACCCCTCCCCAACACATATACCAAGCCCCACCCCCTCCCCAACACATACACCAAGCCCCACCCCTCCCCAACACATATACCAAGCCCCACCTCAACACATACACTACCAGTCAAAATTATGGACACACCTACTCATTCAAGGGTTTTTCTATATTTTTAAAATGTTTTACATTGTAGAATAATAGTGAAGACTTCAAAACTATGAAATAACGTATATGGAATATATAACCAACAAAAGTGTTAAACAAATCAAAATATATTCTATATTTGAGATTCTTCAAATAGCCACCCTTTGCCTTGATGACAGCTTTGCACACTCTTGGCATTCTCTCAGCCAGCTTCATGAGGTAGTCACCTGGAATACATTTCAATTAACAGGTGTGCCTTCTTAAAAGTTAATTTGTGGAATTTATTTCCATCTTAATGCGTTTGAGCCAATCAGTTGTGTTGTGACAAGGTAGGGGGGGTATACAGAAGATAGCCCTATTTGGTAAAAGACCAAGTCCATATTATGGCAAGAACAGTCCATCATTACTTTAAGACATGAAGGTCAGTCAATACGGAACATTTCAAGAACTTTGAACGTTTCATCAAGTGCAGTCGCAAAAACCATCAAGCGCTATGTTGAAACTGGCTCTCATGAGGACCGCCACAGGAAAGGAAGACCCAGAGTTACCTCTGCTGCAGAGGATAAGTTCATTAGAGTTACAAGCCTCAGAAATTGCAGCCCAAATAAATGCTTCACAGAGTTCAAGTCACAGACACATCTCAACATCAACTGTTCAGAGGGGACCATGTGAATCAGGCCTTCATGGTCAAATTGCTGCAAAAAAACCACTACTAAAGGACACCAATAAGAAGAAGAGACCTGCATGGGCCAAGAAACACGAGCAATGGACATTAGACCGGTGGAAATCTGTCCTTTGGTCTGGAGTCCAAATTGGAGAATTGGAGAAACCGGCGTGTCTTTGAGATGTGGTGTGGGTGAACGGATGATCTCCACATGTGTAGTTCCCACCGTTAAGCATGGAGGAGGAGGTGTTATGGTGTGGGGGAGCTTTGCTGGTGACACTGTCTGTGATTTATTTAGAATTCAAGGCACACTTAACCAGCATGGCTACCACAGCATTCTGCAGCGATATGCCATCCCATCTGGGTATGGGCTTAGTGGGACTATCATTTGTTTTTCAACAGGACAATGACCCAACACACCTCCAGGCTGTGTAAGGGCTATTTTACCAAGAAGGAGAGTGATGGAGTACTGCATCAGATGACCTGGCCTCCACAATCCCCCGACCTCAACCCAATTGAGATGGTTTTGAATGAGTCGGATGGCAGAGTGAAGGAAAAGCAGCCAACAAGTGCTCAGCATATGTGGGAACTCCTTCAAGACTGTTGGAAAAGCATTCCAGGTGAAGCTGGTTAAGAGAATGCCAAGAGTGTGCAAAGCTGTCATCAATGCAAAGGGTGGCTATTTAAAGAATCTCAAATATAAAATATATTTTGATTTCATTATGTCTCTCTCTCTAGATAACACGGTCCCTCTCTCCGTAACACTGTCCCTCTCTCCGTAACACTGTCCCTCTCTCCGTAACACTGTCCCTCTCTCCGTAACACTGTCCCTCTCTCCGTAACACTGTCCCTCTCTCCGTAACACTGTCCCTCTCTCCGCATAACACTGCCTCTCTCTCTCTTTCCGCATAACAGTCTCTCTCTCTGCATAACAGTCTCTCTCTCTGCATAATACTGTCTCTCTCGCCGCATAACAGTCTCTCTCTCTCCGCATAACACTGTCTCTCCGCATAACACTGTCTCTCTCCATAACACTGTCTCTCTCCATAACACTGTCTCTCTCCATAACACTGTCTCTCTCCATAACACTTTCTCTCTCCATAACACTTTCTCTCCCCATAACACTGTCTCTCCATAACACTGTCTCTCTCCATAACACTGTCTCTAAGTGGGCAGCGTACTGCTTCTCCTCCAAGCCCTCAGAACCTTTGAGAAATAAAAAATACGAAAATTATACTATAAAGTCCTCAGATTATCAGCCAAGTGGCTGCTAGGAGTGATTCCTTGCCACTAAACAGGGTAATACAGCCTCTCTGCTCCTATGGGAACAAAATAAAGCTTTCCACATGGTTTTTATACAGCTGCTTTTGGTTGCCGCAAAACATCTGGCCCTGAGTGGGCTGATGCCGTCTCCCTCCCCAACACCCATCTGGCCCTGAGTGGGCTGATGCCGTCTCCCTCCCCAACACCCATCTGGCCCTGAGTGGCTAGCCTCCAACACCATCTGGCCTGAGTGGGCTGATGCTAAATCTGGCCCTGAGTGGGCTGATGCCGTCTCCCTCCCCAACACCCATCTGGCCCTGAGTGGGCTGATGCCGTCTCCCTCCCCAACACCCATCTGGCCCTGAGTGGGCTGATGCCGTCTCCCTCCCCAACACCCATCTGGCCCTGAGTGGGCTGATGCCGTCTCCCTCCCCAACACCCACACGGAGAGATGGGAGCTGAGTGTCTTTAGGGTTGGTCTGACTACCTGCTGCTGCCCTAGCCTTAAATACAGGTCTGACTACCTGCTGCTGCCCTAGCCTTAAATACAGGTCTGACTACCTGCTGCTGCCCTAGCCTTAAATACAGGTCTGACTACCTGCTGCTGCCCTAGCCTTAAATACAGGTCTGACTACCTGCTGCTGCCCTAGCCTTAAATACAGGTCTGACTACCTGCTGCTGCCCTAGCCTTAAATACAGGTCTGACTACCTGCTGCTGCCCTAGCCTTAAATACAGGTCTGACTACCTGCTGCTGCCCTAGCCTTAAATACAGGTCTGACTACCTGCTGCTGCCCTAGCCTTAAATACAGGTCTGAGTATCTACTTCACAGTATCCTTGAAATGTTAAGTCGATCTACATAATTATCACAATACAACACCATTGTGTATGAAACAGACATTGTGCGCTGACAAGTAGAGTACATGATAAGCGGGTAATCGTGGCAACCAAAGGTATTGGTTTCCATTTGGCTGTTCACTACAAAACATATACTGTCTGCTGAAAAAATATAAAATCCTGAAGTAAGCCAGAAGTGTGTAGATTGTCGGGTCAGAGCCAGTTCCATCTAATAACACCAGAAAGTCGGGTCAGAACCAGTTCCATCTAATAACACCAGAAGGTAAAGAGGAAGGAGGCGTTGGTTCAATACACACCCCAGGGTTATACACGGGTTAGACCAGAGCCACAAGTCCACCCAGACAGACTCCTCCAGTATATTTGTGCTAGTCTCAACCACAAATCATTCAAAAACAGTACAGAGAGACTATTATCATATTACCCACACAGAGAGACATAATGAACTACCCTCAACTGAAAGTCAGTCTATTCGTGCATTCGGAAAGTGTTCAGACCTTTTTTATTTTTTTATTTCACCTTTATTTAACCAGGTAAGCCAGTTGAGAACAGGTTCTCATTTACAACTGCGACCTGGCCAAGATAAAGCATAGTAGTGCAATAAAACAACAACACAGAGTTACATATGGGGTAAAAAACATAAAGTCAGAAATACAATAGAAAATATATATACAGTGTGTGCAAATGTAGCAAGTTATGGAGGTAAGGCAATAAATAGGCTATAGTGCAGAATAATTACAATAGTATTAACACTGGAATGCTAGATGTGCAAGAGATTATGTGCAAATAGAGATACTGGGGTGCAAATGAGCAAAATAAATAACAATATAGGGATGAGGTAGTTGGGTGGGCTAATTTCAGATGGGCTGTGTACAGGTGCAGTGATCGGTAAGGTGCTCTGACAACTGATGCTTAAAGTTATTGAGGGAGATAAGAGTCTCCAGCTTCAGAGATTTTTGCAATTCGTTCCAGTCATTGGCAGCAGAGAACTGGAAGGAATGGCGCCAAAGGAGGTGTTGGCTTTGGGAATGACCAGTGAGATATACCTGCTGGAGCGCAGACTACGGGTGGGTGCTGCTATGGTGACCAATGAGCTAAGATAAGGCGGGGATTTGCCTAGCAGTGATTTATAGATGGCCTGGAGCCAGTGGGTTTGACGACGAACATGTAGTGAGGACCAGCCAACAAGAGCGTACAGGTCACAGTGGTGGGTAGTGTATGGGGCTTTGGAGACAAAACGGATGGCACTGTGATAGACTACATCCAATTTGCTGAGTAGAGTGTTGGAGGCTATTTTGTAAATGACATCGCCGAAGTCAAGGATCGGTAGGATAGTCAGTTTTACGAGGGCATGTTTGGCAGCATGAGTGAATGAGGCTTTGTTGCGAATAGGAAGCCGATTCTAGATTTAACTTTGGATTGGAGATTCTTTATGTGAGTCTGGAAGTTGAGTTTACAGTCTAACCAGACACCTAGGTATTTGTAGTTGTCCACATACTCTAGGTCAGACCCGTCGAGAGTGGTGATTCTAGTCGGGTGGGCGGGTGCCAGCAGCGTTCGATTGAAAAGCATGCATTTAGTTTTACTAGTGTTTAAGAGCAGTTGGAGGCTACTGAAGGATTGTTGTATGGCATTGAAGCTCGTTTGGAGGTTTGTTAACACAGTGTCCAATGAAGGGCCAGATGTATACAAAATGGTGTCGTCTGCGTAGAGGTGGATCTGAGAGTCACCAGCAGCAAGAGCGACATCATTGATATACACGGAGAAAAGTGTCGGCCCAAGAATTGAACCCTGTGGCACCCCCATAGAGACTGCCATAGGTCCAGACAACAGGCCCTCCGATTTGACACATTGAACTCTATCTGAGAAGTAGTTGGTGAACCAGGCGAGGCAGTCATTTGAGAAACCAAGGCTATTTTAGTCTGCCAATAAGAATGCGGTGGTTGACAGAGTCGAAAGCCTTGGCCAGGTCGATGAAGACGGCTGCACAGTACTGTCTATTATCAATCGCGGTTATAATATCGTTTAGGACCTTGAGCGTGGCTGAAGTGCACCCGTGACCAGCTCGGAAACCGGATTGCATAGCGGAGAAGGTACGGTGGTATTCGAAATGGTCAATTATCTGTTTGTTAACTTGGCTTTCGAATACTTTCGAAAGGCAGGGGCAGGATGGATATAGGTCTGTAGCAATTTGGATCTAGAGTGTCACCCCTTTGAAGAGGGGGATGACCGCAGCAGCTTTCAATCTCTGGGGATCTCAGACGTTATGAAAGAGAGGTTGAACAGACTAGTAATAGGGGGTAGCGACAATTTCGGCGGCTAGTTTTAGAAAGAAAGGGTCCAGATTGTCTAGCCCAGCTGATTTGTAGGGGTCCAGATTTTGCAGCGCTTTCAAAACATCAGCTGTCTGAATTTGTGTGAAGGAGAAGCGGGGGGCATGGGCAAGTTGCAGCAGAAGGTGCAGAGTTGGTGGCAGGGTTAGTGGTAGCCAGATGGAAAGCATGGCCAGCTGTAGCAAAATGCTTGTTGAAATTCTCGATTATTGTAGATTTATCGGTGGTGATAGTGTTTCTAGCCTCAGTGCAGTGGGCAGCTGGGAGGAAGTGCTCTTATTCTCCATGGACTTTACAGTGTCCCAAAACTTTTTTGGAGTTAGTGCTACAGGATGCAAATTTCTGTTTGAAAAAGTTAGCCTTTGCTTTCCTGACTGCTTGTGTATATTGGTTCCTAACTTCCCTGAAAAGTTGCATATCGCGAGGGCTATTTGATGCTAATGCTGTACGCATACAGGTGTTTTTGTGCTGGTCAAGGGCAGTCAAGTCTGAGGAGAACCAGGGGCTATATCGGTTCTTAGTTCTGTATTTTTTGAATGGGGCATGTTTATTTAAGATTGAGAGGAAATTACTTTTAAGGAACAACCAGGCATCCTCTACTGACGGAATGAGATCTATATCCATCCAGGATACCTGGGCCAGGTCAATTAGGAAGGCCTCCTCGCTAAAGTGTTTTAGGGAGCGTTTGACAGTGATGAGGGGTGGTCGTTTGACCGCGGACCCGTTACGGACGCAGGCAATAAGGCAGTGATCGCTGAGATCCTGGTTGAAGACAGCTGAGGTGTATTTAGAGGGTATGTTAGTCAGGATGATATCTATGAGGGTACCCATGTTTACGGATTTAGGGTTGTACCTGGTAGGTTCGTTGATAATTTGCGTGAGGTTGAGGGCATCTAGCTTGGATTGTAGGATGGCTGGGGTATTAAGCATATCCCAATTTAGGTCACCAAGCAGTACAAACTCTGAGGATAAATGGGGGCAATCAATTCACATATGGTGTCCGGGCACAGCTGGGAGCTGAGGGGGTCTGTAGCAGCGGCAACAGTGAGAGACTTATTTCTGGAAAGGTGGATTTTTAGAAGTAGAAGCTCAAACTGTTTGGGCACAGACCTGGATAGTATGATAGAGCTCTGCAGGCTATCTCTACAGTAGATTGCAACTCCACCCCCTTTGGCAGTTCTATCTAGACGGAAAATGTTATAGTTGGGGATGGAAATTTCAGAATTTTTGGTGGCCTTCCTGAGCCAGGATTCAGACACTGCTAGAACATCAGGGTTGGCAGAGTGTGCTAACGCAGTGAATAACTCAAACTTAGGAAGTAGACTTCTGATATTTATGTGCAAGAAACCAGAGACTTTTACGATTACAGAAGTCATCAAATGATAGCGCCTGGGAGTAGGAGTGATACTGAGGACTGCAGGGCCTGGGTTAGCCTCTACATCACCAGAGGAACAGAGGAGGACTAGAATAAGGATATGGCTAAAGGCTTTAAGAACTGGTCTTCTAGTGCGTTGGGTACATAGAATAAAGGGGGCAGATTTCCGGGTGTTATAGAAAAGATTCAGGGCATTATGTACAGACAAGGATATGGAAGGATATGAGTAAAGTGGAGGTAACCCTAGCGTTGGGTAACAATGAAAGAGATAGCATCGCTAGAGTCATCAATTGAGTCGGTCTCCGCGTGTATAGGGGAGGTGCAAATGAGCTATCTAAGGCAGGTTTAGCTAGGCTGGGGTCTACAGTGATATAGTACAATTAGAAATAACTTGAAACAACAATAAACTAACCATGTTTGGGCTGAGGCTAAACATAAACAGGGATGTAGTACCGTAGAAAAGGAACAGTCCAGCAGATATCAGCTGTATAGCTGAGTTATCATAAGGTCGGTGGTGAAGCACTAGTAAGAGGCCACGGCTAGCGTGTGCTAGCGGGCCAGGGCTATCAGATGGATGGAATCTTCGTGGTTAACGTCGTAACCACATCAGACGATTTCGTCCGCAGACCAGTCGTGTAGGATCGGCGGGGCTCCGTGTCAACACTAGGTGGTCCCGTCCGGTTGACAGAGAGGTAGATAGCCGGGAGATGGGCGATGGGCCTAGCTCAGGATGATTTGATTAGCCAGACCACAGCGTCCGTTTTGTTGTAGCTGGCTGGTGGTAGCTAGCTGGTAGCGATGAAATCCGGAGTTAAGGTCCAGTGATTCAGTGATTCGGCGGAAAAACTGATATGTTCTGGGTCGATAACGCGCTGTGCAGACTGGCGAATATCCGGTGATCAATGTCCAGTGATTAAAATTAATCCCATGAAAAAAAATCCAATGTCCTGGGTGAAACACGCTAGCTGTGGCTAATAGCAAATAGCAAGTAGCTAGTTAGCTGGCTAGCTAGTTTCAACTGGAGATTCTAGATTCTAGATAAAGGTAAGTCAAGGTAAGTCAATAATAGAATCCGTTCCACATTGAGTGAGGCGGGTTGCAGGAAAGTATATCTTGTAGAAGGATGAAAAGTCTGATAGGGAAATATGTACGAAAAATAGGGTATTTACAGGCTATTTACAGACAGACGATAAAAACACAACTGCACTACTACGCCATCTTGGATCTTCACTTTTTCCATATTTTGTTACGTTACAGCCTTATTCTAAAATGGATTAAATTGCCTCCCCCCCCATCAATCTACACACAATACCCCATAATGACAAAGCAAAAACAGGTTTTTAGAAATGTTAGCAAATTTATAAAAAACTGAAATAATCTCATTTACCTAAGTATTCAGACCCTTTACTGTTCAGTACTTTGTTGAAGCACCTTTGGCAGCGATTACAGCCTCGAGTCTTCTTGGGTATGACGCTACAAGCTTGGCACAACTGTATTTGGGGAGTTTCTCCCATTCTTCTCTGCAGATCCTGTCAAGCTCTGTCAGGTTGGATGGGGAGTGTCGCTGCACAGCTATTTTCAGGTCTATCCAGAGATGTTCGATCTGGTTCAAGTATGGACTCTAGCTGGGACACTCAAGGATATTCAGAGACTTGTCTCGAAGCCACTCCTGCGTTGTCTTGGCTGTGTGCTTAGGGTCGTTGTTCTGTTGGAAGTTGAACCTTCACCCCAGTCTGAGGTCATGAGCACTCTGGAGCAGGTTTTCATCAAGGATCTCTCTGTACTTTGCTCCGTTCATCTTTCCCTCGATCCTGACTAGTCTCCCAGTCCCTGCCACTGAAAAACATCCCCACAGCATGATGCAGCCACCACCATGCTTCACCGTAGAGATGGTGCCTGGTTTCCTCCAGATGTGACCCTTGGCATTCAGGCCAAAGAGTTAAATCTTGGTTTCATCAGACCAGAGAATCTTGTTTCTCAAGTATGAAAATGTATGCACTCACTCTGGATAAGAGCGTCTGCTAAATGACTCAAATGTAAATGGTCTGAGAGTCCATTAGGTGTCAAGCTGGCTGTCATGTGCCTTTTACTGAGGAGTGGCTTCGGTCTGGCCACTCTACCATACAGGCCTGATTGGTGGAGTGCTGTAGAGATGGTTGTCCTTCTGGAAGGTTCTCCCATCTCCACAGAGGAACTCTGGAGCTCTGTCAGAGTGACCATCGGGTTCTTGGTCACCTCCCTGACCAAGACCCTTCTCCCCCAATTGCTCAGTTTGGCCGGGCGGCCAGTTCTTGGAAGAGTCTTGGTGGTTCCAAACTTATTCCATTTAAGAATGATGGAGACCACTGTGTTCTTGGGGACCTTCAATGCTGCAGACATTTTTTAGAACCCCTCCCCAGATCTGTGCCTCGACACAATTCTGTCTCGGAGCTTGGTTTTTGCTCTGACATGCACTGTCAACTGTGGGACCTTATACAGACAGGTGTGTGCCTTTCCAAATCATGTCCAATCAATTGAATTTACCACAGGTGGTCTCCAATCAAGTTGTAGAAACATCTCAAGGATGATCAATGGAAACAGGATGCACCCGAGCTCAATTTCGAGTCTCATAGCAAAGGGTCTGAATGAAGGACATTGGGGTGACCTGTGTGTGTGTGTGTGTGTGTGTGTGTGTGTGTGTGTGTGTGTGTGTGTGTGTGTGTGTGTATGGAAGGCAGTCCCAGTGATAAGGGCTGGTAATGCGAAGCGGAGTCGGAGGGCTGGGATAATGGAAATTCATATCTGATCAACGGACCAGCAGAAAACACAAAATTGGCCACACGGACACTAAAAACCTGTGCGAACAGAAGTCTATTTGATTCTTATGACCCAGAGGAATCCACTTTTCAATGACAAATCAAGAGAGAGGGATGCATCAGATTTGGTTTCTGTTACCAAACATACAATATTCACAAAGCCCCTGTCTTGAAAAACCCAAACTGGCGCCGACGAAGATGGCGGCCTCGCGACTAGCTCTGCAGTATTTTGTAAGGAAACTTTGCAGTATTTTGTTTTTCTATGTAATATTTTTTTATTAGCTCAGAAAGTGTTTTGTATCATTACATACAGCCGGGGAAAACTATTGGATATCAGAGCGGCGGTAACTCACCAGCATTACGACCAGGAATACAACTTTCCCGAAGCAGATCCTTTGTTTACTCTCCCCAGGGCAACTGAACTGATTCCAGCGGCTGACCCAAAACATTGCCGGCGGAGGAGAGGCACTCGGAGCGGCCTGCTGGTTCGACTTAGGTGGCGCGCCCAAGTATACTACTCGCTAATGTTCACTCTGAGCAAGGATTTCTTTCCAGAGAGACATCAAGGCCTGTAACATACTTTGTTTCACGGAAACATGGCTCTCTTGGGATATTCTATCGAAATCGGTCCAGCAAGAGGGGTTCTCAGTTCATCGCGCAGACAGGAATAAATATCTCTCCGGGAAGCAGAAGGGCAGAGGTGTGTGTTTCATGATAAACGACTCATGATGTCATTGTAGTAACATACAGGAACTCGAGTCCTTTTGTTCACCCGACCTAGAATACCTCACAATCAAATGCCGACCGTAATATCTCCCAAGAGAATTTTCTTTGGTTATAGTCACGGCCGTGTATATCCCCCCTCAAGCCGATACCACGACGGCCCTCAAAGAACTTCACTGGACCTTATGCAAACTGGAAACCACATATCCTGAGGCTGCATTTATTGTAGCCAGGGATTTTAACAAAGCAAATTTGAGGACTAGGCTGCCGAAGTTCTATCAAGATATCGACAGTTGAACTCGCGCTGCCAAAATCCTCGACCATTGCTATTCGAACTTCCGGGATGGTTATAAGGCCCTCCCCCGCCCTCCTTTCGGCAAATCTGACCACGACTCCATTTTGCTCCTACCTTCCTATAGGCAGAAACTCAAACAGGAAATACCCATGCTAAGGACTATTCAACACTTCAACGCTTCAAGATTGTTTTGATCACACGGACTGGGATATGTTCCGGGTAGCTTCTGAAAATAATTTAGACGAATACACTGAAACGGTGACTGAGTTTATCAGGAAGTGTATAGGTGATATTGTGCCCACTGTGACTATTAAAACCTACCCTAACCAGAAACCGTGGATAGATGGCAGCATTCGCACAAATCTGAAAGTGCGAACCACCGCATTCAACCATGGCAAGGTGACTGGGAATATCGCAGAATACAAACAGTGTAGCTACTCACTCCGCAAGGCAATTAAACTGGCAAAACATCAGTATAAAGACAAAGTGGAGTCGCAATTCAACGGCTCAGACACGAGACATATGTGGCAGGGTCTACAGACAATCACGGACTACAAAAGGAAAACCAGCCACGTCGCCAACACCGACGTCTCGCTTCCAGACAAGCTAAACACCTTCTTTGCACACTTTGAGGATAACACAGTGCCACTGACGAGGCCCACTACCAAGGACTGTGGCCTCTCCTTTTCCGTGGCCGACGTGATTAAGACATTTAAGCATGTTAACCCCTGCAAGGCTGCTGGCCCAGACGGCATCCCTAGCTGCGTCGTCAGAGCACGCGCAGACCAGCTGTCTGGTGTGTTTATGGACATATTCAATCTCTCCCTTTCCCAGTCTGCTGTTCCCACATGCTTCAAGATGGCCACCATTGTTCCTGTACCCAAGAAAGCAAAGGCAACTGAACTTAATGACTATCGCCCTGTAGCACTCACCTCTGTCATCATGAAGTGCTTTGAGAGACTAGTCAAGGATCATATCACCTCTACCTTACCTGTCACCCTAGACCCACTTCAATTTGCTTACCGCCCCAATAGATCCACAGACGATGCAATCGCCATCACACTGCCCTATCCCATCTGGACAAGAGGAATACCTATGTAAGAATGCTGTTCATTGACTATAGCTTAGCATTCAACACCATAGTACCCTCCAAGCTCATCATTAAGCTGGCGGCCCTGGGTCTGAACCCCGCCCTATGCAACTGGGTCCTTGACTTCCTGACGGGCCGCCCCCAGGTGGTGAAGGTAAGAAACAACATCTCCACTTCACTGATCCTCAACACTGGGGCCCCAAAAGGGTGCATGTGCAGCCCTCTCCTGTACTCCCTGTTCACCCATGACTGCGTGGCCAAGCACGCCTCCAACTCAATCATCAAGTTTGCAGACGACACAACAGTAGTAGGCTTGATTACCAACAACAGTAGTAGGCTTGAAATCTTCAAGATCCTTGGTGTACACATCACCGACAAACTGAAATGGTCCACCCACGCAGACAGTGTGGTGAAGAAGGCGCAACAGAGCCTCTTCAACCTCAGGAGGCTGAAGAAATTCAGCTTGGCACCTAAAACCCTCACAAACTTTTACAGATGCACAATTGAGAGCATCCTGTCGGGCTGTATCACCGCCTGGTACGGCAACTGCACCGCCCGTAACTGCAGGGCTCTGCAGAGGGTGGTGCGGTCTGCCGAACGCATTATCAGGGGCAAACTACCCGCCCTCCAAGACACATACAGCACCTGATGTCACAGGAAGGCCAAAAAGATCATCAAGGACATCAACCACCCGAGCCACTGCCTGTTCACCCCGCTATCATCCAGAAGGCGAGGTCAGTACAGGTGCATCAAAGCTGGGACCGAGAGAATGAAAAACAGCTTCTATCTCAAGGCCATCAGAATGTTAAATAGCCATCCCTAGCACATTAGAGGCTGCTGCTGCCTATTGCAATCACTGGCCAATTTAAGAAATGGAACACTAGTCACTTTAATAATGTTTACATATCTTGCACTACTCATCTCATATGTATATACTGCATTCTAGTCTATAATATTCTACTGTATCTTAGTCCATGCCACTCTGTCATTGCTTGTCCATATATGTATATTTTCTTAAATTCCATTCCTTACTAGTTTTGTGTGTATTGGGTATATGTTGAGAAATTGTTAGATATTACTTGTTAGATATTACTGCACTGTCGGAGCTAGAAGCACAAGCATTTCGCTACACCCGCTATAACATCTGCTAAACACGTGTATGTGACAAATAAAATTTGATTTGAACTCAAATATAAATGTAACATGTAACAATTTCAAAGATTTTCCTGAGTTATAATTCATAGAAGGAAATCAGTCAATTGAAATAAATTCATTAGGCCCTAATCTATGGATTTCACATGACTGGGCAGGGGCACAGCCATGGGTGGGCCTGGGAGGGCATAGACCCACCCACTTGGGAGCCAGGCCCAGCCAATCAGAATGAGTTTTTCCCCACAAAAGGGCTTTATTACAGACAGAAGTACTCCTTAGCACCCCCCCTCCCCCTCCTCCTCAGACGATCCCGCAGGTGAAGATGCCGGATGTGGAGGTCCTGAGCTGGCTTATGGTAGAGAAAAGAACATTCAATTCTCTGGCAACAGCTCTGGTGGACATTCCTGCAGTCAGCATGCCAATTACACACTCCCTCAAAACTTGAGACATCTGTGGCATTGTGTTTGTGTGACAGAACTGCACATTTTAGAGTGGCCTTTTATTGTCCCCAGTACAAGGTGCACCTGTGTAATGATCATGCTGTTTAATCAGCTTCTTGATATGCCACACCTATCAGGATGATGGATTATCTTGGCAAAGGAGAAATGCTCACTAACAGGGATGTAAACAATTTTTGTGCACAATTTGAGAGAAATAAGCTTTTTGTGCGTACGGAACATTTATGGGATCTTTTATTTCAACACATTAAAAATGTGACCAACACTTTACATGTTGCGTTCATATTTTTGTTCAGTATAGATTACAGGGTTGACCTGTAGTAGGAATACAACACCACAGACAGGGAAGGTTCATCAACAACGGGGCTATAGATCACTGGATAACAGGTCCTAACAACCGTCAGGGTGAAACATGAGGAAGTAGAACAGCACATAAATACTATTACATGCATCTATGTAGCTGGTTTATTTGACAGGGCGAAGGCACAATGATTAGGCCCAACCTTAATCACAATACAAGTCTGTGTGTATAATAATCATAATTTGCAAATAAATTCATTAAAAATCCTACAATGTGATTTTCTGGAATTTTTTCTCTCAATTTGTCTGTCATAGTTGACGTGTACCTATGATGAAAATTACAGGCCTCTCTCATCTTTTTAAGTGGGAGAACTTGCACAATTGGTGGCTGACTAAATACTTTTTTTCCCCCACTGTACATGTGCGTGTGACAGTGTGTGTGTGTGTGTGTGTGTGCGTGCAGTGGAAAACAGCTGACAAAGTGAAATAACACATGTCCTGCTGCACCACATCAAAACTCCATATTCTTTATAGGATCACCAAACACTGTGTGAAGGCCCTGAAATTACAGCACATTAAAATAACAACTGGCTGCTACTCTCAAAGAGAAAGAAGAACCATAACCCAAATGTTAAACTGGAATATTCTCTGCCCTGCGGCAAGGCAGCCCTGTCACATTGGATGTGTGTGTGGCTCAGGGAAGTGAAATCATGGGGTAGAAGTAGAATGTCCACCCACTCCACCCCCATAACGCCCAAGTCTACAACAACAGCTTCCATGGGAGGAGGACGAGTGTTATGATGAAATGATGACTCAGAGGGGAATAAACAAGGATAGTCTTAGAATAAAAACACACTGCTGACAGAGAAAACTCCTCTCACAGCGCAGAACAGTAAGATATTGGCCTCTGTATTCATTAAGACATCAACAACGCTGGAAACAAATTAGTGATGTATAAAAAAACAACTAAAATCCAGCATCCCCCTAGAAACGTGCAGCCATGCAGAATGAGAGGAACTAAGATTAGTGGGCTGTGATTGGCTGATGCCAGGGTTTTTGTTGTGTCTCTCTTTTCACAGGATACAATTTAAACATGGCCAGGGGGCTACATGACAGAATGAAGAGAGGACAGTAATAGAGAGAAGAGGTCACAAAAACAGGAGAATATAGGAGAAAACTAAAATCTCTCTCTCTCTCTCTCTCTCTCTCTCTCACACACACACACACACACACACACACACACACACACACACACACACACACACACACACACACACACACACACACACACACACACACACACACACACACACACACACACACACACACACACACACACACACACACACACACACACACACACACACACACACACACACACACACACACACTGTACTGAAATACAAGAGGAGACACACACGCCTTACCTCTCCCTGGAAACTCTTGAGCAGGGGAGCCACCTGTTTTCTTACATCCTGAAAGACACAGAAGAAACCGTTTAGAATGGATCGTTTCCAGAGTCACTGATAAACACACAGTACTAATCTAATACTGTTGTAGTCTTACATCATAGAGTTTCACCCACACTGGCATCAGCCTGTTTAACCACATCAACAATATTCAGAGCAAATCAACCTAGCCTCAGCCCCAGAGTCCTATTGCATAGCAATAGGTCATGAGTCAGTAGTTTCTGATTAGATACCCAGTCAAGTATATATCTCGGGGAACAGGCAAATCCACACACTGTCAGTTAGCTAGATTAAAGCCCTGTCGAGATACAGTGGAGAGTACAGTAAACTACAGTACAGTACACTATAGTAAACTACAGTACACTACAGTACACTATAGTAAACTACAGTAAACTACAGTACACTATAGTAAACTACAGTACAGTACACTATAGTAAACTACAGTACAGTACACTATAGTAAACTACAGTAAACTACAGTACACTATAGTAAACTACAGTACACTATAGTAAACTACAGTACAGTACACTACAGTAAACTACAGTACAGTACACTATAGTAAACTACAGTACACTACAGTAAAGTACACTACAGTAAAGTATAGTACACTACAGTACAGTACACTACAGTAAAGTACACTACAGTAAACTACAGCACACTACAGTAAAGTACACTACAGTAAACTACAGTACACTATAGTAAACTACACTACAGTACACTACAGTAAACTACAGTACAGTACACTATAGTAAACTACAGTACACTACAGTAAAGTACACTACAGTAAAGTATAGTACACTACAGTACAGTACACTACAGTAAAGTACACTACAGTAAACTACAGTACACTACAGTAAAGTACACTACAGTAAACTACAGTACACTACAGTAAACTACAGTACACTACAGTAAAGTACACTACAGTAAAGTACACTACAGTACACTACAGTACACTACAGTACACTATAGTAAAGTACACTAAAGTAAAGTACAGTAAAGTACACTACAGTACAGTAAGACAGAATGGGGCATTCTGTACAGATGGCATGGCTCTAGCTGCATGGCTCATGGCTCCAGATAGACTCTTTAGATCAGGAACATCATGTAACTAACTACATATTGGAGTGTGTGTTTCTGTGTACACTTCCATTATAATAAAGTGCCTTTCCATTGTTTGACTGCCCCTGCGTAGGTCAGGGCCTGTATCCACAAAACTTAGGTCAGGGCCTGTATCCACAAAGCTTATGTCAGGGCCTGTATCCACAAAGCTTAGGTCAGGGCCTGTATCCACAAAGCTTAGGTCAGGGCCTGTATCCACAAAGCTTAGGTCAGGGCCTGTATCCACAAAACTTAGGTCCGGGCCTGTATCCACAAAACTTAGGTCCGGGCCTGTATCCACAAAGCTTAGGTCAGGGCCTGTATCCACAAAACTTAGGTCAGGGCCTGTATCCACAAAGCTTAGGTCCAGGCCTGTATCCACAAAACTTAGGTCCGGGCCTGTATCCACAAAGCTTAGGTCCGGGCCTGTATCCACAAAGCTTAGGTCCGGGCCTGTATCCACAAAGCTTAGGTCAGGTCCTGTATCCACAAAGTTTAGGTCAGGTCCTGTATCCACAAAGCTTAGGTCCAGGCCTGTATCCACAAAGCTTAGGTCCGGGCCTGTATCCACAAAGCTTAGGTCAGGTCCTGTATCCACAAAGTTTAGGTCAGGTCCTGTATCCACAAAGCTTAGGTCAGGTCCTGTATCCACAAAGCTTAGGTCAGGTCCTGTATCCACAAAGCTTATGTCAGGGCCTGTATCCACAAAGCTTAGGTGAGGGCCTGTATCCACAAAGCTTAGGTCAGGGCCTGTATCCACAAAGCTTAGGTCAGGGCCTGTATCCACAAAGCTTAGGTCCGGGCCTGTATCCACAAAGCTTAGGTCCGGGCCTGTATCCACAAAGCTTAAGTCAGGTCCTGTATCCACAAAGCTTAGGTCAGGGCCTGTATCCACAAAGCTTAGGTCAGGGCCTGTATCCACAAAGCTTAGGTCAGGGCCTGTATCCACAAAGCTTAGGTCAGGGCCTGTATCCACAAAGCTTAGGTCAGGGCCTGTATCCACAAAGCTTAGGTCCGGGCCTGTATCCACAAAGCTTAGGTCAGGGCCCGTATCCACAAAGCTTAGGTCAGGGCCCGTATCCACAAAGCTTAGGTCAGGGCCTGTATCCACAAAGCTTAGGTCAGGGCCTGTATCCACAAAGCTTAGGTCAGGGCCTGTATCCACAAAGCTTAGGTCCGGGCCTGTATCCACAAAGCTTAGGTCCGGGCCTGTATCCACAAAGCTTAGGTCAGGGCCTGTATCCACAAAGCTTAGGTCCGGGCCTGTATCCACAAAGCTTAGGTCCGGGCCTGTATCCACAAAGCTTAGGTCCGGGCCTGTATCCACAAAGCTTAGGTCCGGGCCTGTATCCACAAAGCTTAGGTCAGGGCCTGTATCCACAAAGCTTAGGTCAGGGCCTGTATCCACAAAGCTTAGGTCAGGGCCTGTATCCACAAAGCTTAGGTCAGGGCCTGTATCCACAAAGCTTAGGTCCGGGCCTGTATCCACAAAGCTTAGGTCAGGGCCTGTATCCACAAAGCTTAGGTCAGGGCCTGTATCCACAAAGCTTAGGTCAGGTCCTGTATCCACAAAGCTTAGGTCAGGGCCTGTATCCACAAAGCTTAGGTCAGGGCCTGTATCCACAAAGCTTAGGTCAGGGCCTGTATCCACAAAGCTTAGGTCAGGGCCTGTATCCACAAAGCTTATGTCAGGGCCTGTATCCACAAAGCTTAGGTCAGGGCCTGTATCCACAAAGCTTAGGTCAGGGCCTGTATCCACAAAGCTTAGGTCAGGGCCTGTATCCACAAAGCTTAGGTCAGGGCCTGTATCCACAAAGCTTAGGTCCGGGCCTGTATCCACAAAGCTTAGGTCAGGGCCTGTATCCACAAAGCTTAGGTCAGGGCCTGTATCCACAAAGCTTAGGTCAGGGCCTGTATCCACAAAGCTTAGGTCAGGGCCTGTATCCACAAAGCTTAGGTCCGGGCCTGTATCCACAAAGCTTAGGTCAGGGCCTGTATCCACAAAGCTTAGGTCAGGGCCTGTATCCAAAAAGCTTAGGTCAGGGCCTGTATCCACAAAGCTTAGGTCAGGGCCTGTATCCACAAAGCTTAGGTCAGGGCCTGTATCCACAAAGCTTAGGTCAGGGCCTGTATCCACAAAGCTTAGGTCAGGGCCTGTATCCACAAAGCTTATGTCAGGGCCTGTATCCACAAAGCTTAGGTCAGGGCCTGTATCCACAAAGCTTAGGTCAGGGCCTGTATCCACAAAGCTTAGGTCAGGGCCTGTATCCACAAAGCTTAGGTCAGGGCCTGTATCCACAAAGCTTAGGTCAGGGCCTGTATCCACAAAGCGGCTCAGAGTACGAGTGCTAATCTAGGATCTGTCCATACAATCTTATTCATGATGATCTAAAAGTCAAAACTGATGCTAGATCAGCAATCCTACTCAGATGCTTTGTGGGTAAGGGCCCTGGCCAGATGCTTTGTGGGTAAGGGCCCTGGCCAGATGCTTTGTGGGTAAGGGCCCTGGCCAGATGCTTTGTGGGTAAGGGCCCTGGCCAGATGCTTTGTGGGTAAGGGCCCTGGCCAGATGCTTTGTGGGTAAGGGCCCTGGCCAGATGCTTTGTGGGTAAGGCCCTGGCCAGATGCTTTGTGGGTAAGGGCCCTGGCCAGATGCTTTGTGGGTAAGGGCCCTGGCCAGATGCTTTGTGGGTAAGGGCCCTGGCCAGATGCTTTGTGGGTAAGGGCCCTGGCCAGATGCTTTGTGGGTAAGGGCCCTGGCCACCCCCAGCCCATGTAGCGTACGTTATGACCCCACTGACCCTATTCTCACCTCATCAGGGGTCACCCAACGACCTATTGAAATAATGACATCATCGCCTCCCTCCTCCATCACTAAACGATCATCATCCAGCCCTTCCAAGAAATGAATAATCTGGTAGAGACATCACTCACTCCCAGAGAGCAAGGTAGAGAAATCACTCACTCCCAGAGATCAAGGTAGAGAAATCCCTCACTCCCAGAGAGCAAGGTAGAGAAATCACTCACTCCCAGAGAGCAAGGTAGAGAAATCACTCACTCCCAGAGATCAAGGTAGAGAAATCACTCACTCCCAGAGAGCAAGGTAGAGACATCACTCACTCCCAGAGAGCAAGGTAGAGAAATCACTCACTCCCAGAGATCAAGGTAGAGAAATCACTCACTCCCAGATATCAAGGTAGAGAAATCACTCACTCCCAGAGAGCAAGGTAGAGAAATCACTCACTCCCAGAGAGCAAGGTAGAAAAATCACTCACTCCCAGAGAGCAAGGTAGATAAATCACTCACTCCCAGAGATCAAGGTAGAGAAATCACTCACTCCCAGAGAGCAAGGTAGAGAAATCACTCACTCCCAGAGATCAAGGTAGAGAAATCACTCACTCCCAGAGATCAAGGTAGAGAAAGAGAGCTGCCTAAACTAAACTAATTATTCAGTTGAGGCTAATGGAGAAACTAATACTACCACAGCGTTCTTGTTTATTCAGAGACTTCAGAGACAAAAACAGGTGTGTGTGTGTGTGTGTGTGTGTGTGTGTGTGTGTGTGTGTGTGTGTGTGTGTAACGGCTACTCAGTCGACAATTCCCACTCCCTGTCAGTCTGGCCATCTGTCTGTTTGGCTGGGAGGAGGATGAAGTTGACCCTACAGACACTCATCTAATGTCTTTTTTTTTTTTTTTTTAGGTCTTTCCACCCTGTAGTCAAGGTTACGATTTGGGGAGAGTGAACTTCTTCCTGGAGCGTCCCAGATCACTCCCTCAAAGAAGTATATCCAATACTAGCCACACCACACGGCCATTGGGCAACTGTTGTGATGTCATCAATGCTCGACTACAATGTAGCATCACGGTGTCAGGCTGTCAGTAAAGCTAAGACTAAAGCGTGAATGTACTATTCACACAGCTAACCACATTAGATGAATTATTACATACTACGACCTTTCAGTCCATATGAGAAAGTCTGTTTTAAAATTGCCTTCCTCAATAACCATTACCAGGAGAACAGTCCATGAAGAGCACAGCTCAGTAAAGTACTGTGGTGGACAGACTCATCTGGGTGAACCTGGTCTGATGTGGATGAGTTTAACCTGGTCTGATGTGGATGAGTCTAACCTGGTCTGATGTGGATGAGTCTAACCTGGTCTGATGTGGATGAGTCTAACCTGGTCTGATGTGGATGAGTCTAACCTGGTCTGATGTGGATGAGTCTAACCTGGTCTGATGTGGATGAGTCTAACCTGGTCTGATGTGGATGAGTTTAACCTGGTCTGATGTGGATGAATCTAACCTGGTCTGATGTGGATGAGTTTAACCTGGTCTGATGTGGATGAGTCTAACCTGGTCTGATGTGGATGAGTTTAACCTGGTCTGATGTGGATGAGTTTAACCTGGTCTGATGTGGATGAGTTTAACCTGGTCTGATGTGGATGAGTCTAACCTGGTCTGATGTGGATGAGTCTAACCTGGTCTGATGTGGATGAGTCTAACCTGGTCTGATGTGGATGAGTCTAACCTGGTCTGATGTGGATGAGTCTAACCTGGTCTGATGTGGATGAGTCTAACCTGGTCTGACGTGGATGAGTCTAACATGGTCTGATGTGGATGAGTTTAACCTGGTCTGATGTGGATGAGTCTAACCTGGTCTGATGTGGATGAGTCTAACCTGGTCTGACGTGGATGAGTCTAACCTGGTCTGATGTGGATGAGTCTAACCTGGTCTGATGTGGATGAGTCTAACCTGGTCTGATGTGGATGAGTCTAACCTGGTCTGATGTGGATGAGTTTAACCTGGTCTGATGTGGATGAGTCTAACCTGGTCTGATGTGGATGAGTCTAACCTGGTCTGATGTGGATGAGTCTAACCTGGTCTGATGTGGATGAGTCTAACCTGGTCTGATGTGGATGAGTCTAACCTGGTCTGATGTGGATGAGTTTAACCTGGTCTGATGTGGATGAATCTAACCTGGTCTGATGTGGATGAGTTTAACCTGGTCTGATGTGGATGAGTCTAACCTGGTCTGATGTGGATGAGTTTAACCTGGTCTGATGTGGATGAGTTTAACCTGGTCTGATGTGGATGAGTCTAACCTGGTCTGATGTGGATGAGTCTAACCTGGTCTGATGTGGATGAGTCTAACCTGGTCTGATGTGGATGAGTTTAACCTGGTCTGATGTGGATGAGTCTAACCTGGTCTGATGTGGATGAGTCTAACCTGGTCTGATGTGGATGAGTCTAACCTGGTCTGATGTGGATGAGTCTAACCTGGTCTGATGTGGATGAGTCTAACCTGGTCTGATGTGGAATAGTCTAACCTGGTCTGATGTGGATGAGTCTAACCTGGTCTGATGTGGATGAGTCTAACCTGGTCTGATGTGGATGAGTTTAACCTGGTCTGATGTGGATGAATCTAACCTGGTCTGATGTGGATGAGTTTAACCTGGTCTGATGTGGATGAGTCTAACCTGGTCTGATGTGGATGAGTTTAACCTGGTCTGATGTGGATGAGTTTAACCTGGTCTGATGTGGATGAGTTTAACCTGGTCTGATGTGGATGAGTCTAACCTGGTCTGATGTGGATGAGTCTAACCTGGTCTGATGTGGATGAGTCTAACCTGGTCTGATGTGGATGAGTCTAACCTGGTCTGATGTGGATGAGTCTAACCTGGTCTGATGTGGATGAGTCTAACCTGGTCTGACGTGGATGAGTCTAACATGGTCTGATGTGGATGAGTTTAACCTGGTCTGATGTGGATGAGTCTAACCTGGTCTGATGTGGATGAGTCTAACCTGGTCTGACGTGGATGAGTCTAACCTGGTCTGACGTGGATGAGTCTAACCTGGTCTGATGTGGATGAGTCTAACCTGGTCTGATGTGGATGAGTCTAACCTGGTCTGATGTGGATGAGTTTAACCTGGTCTGATGTGGATGAGTCTAACCTGGTCTGATGTGGATGAGTCTAACCTGGTCTGATGTGGATGAGTCTAACCTGGTCTGATGTGGATGAGTCTAACCTGGTCTGATGTGGATGAGTCTAACCTGGTCTGATGTGGATGAGTCTAACCTGGTCTGATGTGGATGAGTCTAACCTGGTCTGATGTGGATGAGTCTAACCTGGTCTGATGTGGATGAGTCTAACCTGGTCTGATGTGGATGAGTCTAACCTGGTCTGATGTGGATGAGTTTAACCTGGTCTGATGTGGATGAATCTAACCTGGTCTGATGTGGATGAGTTTAACCTGGTCTGATGTGGTTGAGTCTAACCTGGTCTGATGTGGATGAGTTTAACCTGGTCTGATGTGGATGAGTTTAACCTGGTCTGATGTGGATGAGTTTAACCTGGTCTGATGTGGATGAGTTTAACCTGGTCTGATGTGGATGAGTCTAACCTGGTCTGATCCTATAGAAAGTAGGAAGACTGCTAACAGCAGTCTCTCCAGTCTTCACTAGATAGAATGAATGGGGGTTGGAGTTGGAGTGAGTAGTCATGCTGTACTTCGCTCCGCAATTAATATGACACACATTACATTACAATGGAACGACTTGATTAGTGTAATGTTAGCTAGCTACATAGTCGTCTTTGTATCAAAGATAAAGGTGTAGTATAGAGAAACTATCGAGGTTCGTTCGCCGTTTTTCAAACAAAGTCAACACCGCAGCCATTGCTAGCTAGCCAACACTACCAGCTAGCAGTACTGTAGCAACTAAATACATTTTACATTTATTCATTTAGCAGACGCTCTTATCCAGAGCGACTTACAGATAGTGAGTGCATAAATTTTTTATACTGCCCCCCCGTGGGAATCGAACCCACAACCCTGGCGTTGCAAGCACCATGCTCTACCAACTGAGCTACAGGATAATTTTGCAATGTAAAACTTCACTTTCTGAACATTCGAGATGTGTAGTCCAGTGTGTAGCTAGCATGACTGACTTTGTGCTAGCTAACAAACGCTTAATTATTTCAGCGTTATGAAAGGAACTAGACACGGACACGAATGATCTGTTTAGTGTGTTAACACACTATTGGTAGTGTGTTGTAACCAAGTATTGGCGCTAAACCGTATGTTATTGGATGCTAGCATGCTAGTTAGCTATGGCGTCATAGGATACGGTGCCCTGGGCGGTTTTCACAGAAGAATACTGTACCAAGTTAGCTAGATGAATAAACTCAGTTAGAATCTATTCCTAGAAAACATTGAACCGCTGTAGTTTACAACAATTATAATTTCTTGGGTGGAAGTTGGGAGAGTTATAGTTGAGTGTTTCAGTGAAAGGTAAGTGAGGGAGGCCCCGCTTTTATTCCGATCTCTTTTGCATTATTGTAGCCATTTTCTGTAGCCTGTCAACTATGTGTCTGTCTATCCCTGTTCTCTCCTCTCTGCACAGACCATACAAACGCTTCACACCACGTGGCTGTTGCCACTAATCTGGTGGTCCCTGCACGCACGACCCACGTGGAGTTCCAGGTCTCTGGCAGCCTCTGGAACTGCTGTTCTGCGGCCAACAAGGCAGAGTTCATCTCAGCCAATGTACCCTCCAGTCCCTCGACTTCTTGGCGCTGACGGACACATGGATTACCACAGAAAACACTGCTACTCCTACTGCTCTTTCCTCATCTGATCATGTGTTCTCGCATACCCCGAGAGCATCTGGTCAGCGTGGCGGTGGCAGAGGAATCCTCATCTCGCCCAAGTGGACATTCTCTATTTTCCCCCTGACCCATCGGTCTATCTCCTCATTTGAATTCCATGCTGTCACAGTCACTAGCCCATTCAAGCTTAACATCCTTATCATTTATCGCCCTCCAGGTTCCCTTGGAGAGTTCATCATTGAGCTTGACGCCTTGATTAGTTCCTTTCCTGAGGATGGTTCACCCCTTACAGTTCTGGGTGACTTTAACATTTAACATTTTAGTCATTTATCAGACGCTCTTATCCAGAGCAACTTACAGTTAGTGAGTGCATACATTTTCATACTTTAACCTCCCTACGTCTGCCTTTGACTAATTTCTCTCTGCCTCCTTCTTTCCACTCCTTTCCTCTTTTGACCTCACCCTCTCACCGTCCCCCCCTACTCACAAGGTAGGCAATACACTTGACCTCATCTTTACTAGATGCTGTTCTTCTACTAATCTCACTGCAACTCCCCTCCAAGTCTCCGACCACTACTTTGTATCCTTTTCTCTCTCACTCTCCTCCAACACTACTCACTCTGCCCCTACTCAGATGGTAATGTGCCGTCGCAACCTTCGCTCTCTCTCTCCCGCTACTCTCTCCTCTTCCATCCTATCATCTCTTCCCTCTGCTAAATCCTTCTCCCTCCGATCTCCTGATTCTGCCTCCTCAACCCTCCTCTCCTCCCTTTCTGCATCTTTTGACTCTCTATGTCCCCTATCCTCCCGGCCGGCTCGGTCCTCCCCTCCTGCTCCGTGGCTTGACGACTCATTGCGAGCTCACAGAACAGGGCTCCGGGCAGCCGAGCGGAAATGGAGGAAAACTAGACTCCCTGCGGACCTGTCATCTTTTCACTCCCTCCTCTCTACATTTTCTTCCTCTGTTTCTGCTGCTAAAGCCACTTTCTACCACTCTAAATTTCAAGCCTCTGCCTCTAACCCTAGGAAGCTCTTTGCCACCTTCTCCTCCCTGCTGAATCCTCCTCCTCCTCCCCCTCCCTCCTCCCTCTCTGTGGATGACTTCGTCAACCATTTTGAAAAGAAGGTTGACGACATCCGATCCTCATTTATTAAGTCAAATGACACTGCTGGTCCTGCTCACACTGCCCTACCCTATGCTTTGACTTCTTTCTCCCCTCTCTCTCCAGATGAAATCTTGCGACTTGTGATGGCCGGCCGCCTAACAACCTGCCCGCTTGTCCCTATCCCCTCCTCTCTTCTCCAGACCATTTCCGGAGACTTTCTCCCTTACCTCACCTCGCTCATCAACTCATCCTTGACCGCTGGCTATGTCCCTTCCGTCTTTAAGAGAGCGAGAGTTGCACCTCTCCTCAAAAAACCTACACTCGATCCCTCCGATGTCAACAACTACAGACCAGTATCCCTTCTTTCTTTTCTCTCCAAAACTCTTGAGCGTGCCGTCTCTAGCCAACTCTCCTGCTATCTCTCTCAGAATTACCTTCTTGATCCAAACCAGTCAGGTTTCAAGACTGGTCATTCAACTGAGACTGCTCTTCTCTGTGTATTGGAGGCTCTCCGCACTGCGAAAGCTAACTCTCTCTCCTCTGCTCTCGTCCTTCTAGACCTATCTGCTGCCTTTGATACTGTGAACCATCAGATCCTCCTCTCCACCCTCTCCGAGTTGGGCATCTCCGGCGCTGCTCACTCTTGGATTGCGTCCTACCTGACCGGTCGCTCCTACCAGGTGGCGTGGCGAGAATCTGTCTCCGCACCACGTGCTCTCACCACTGGTGTCCCCCAGGGCTCAGTTCTACGCCCTCTCCTATTCTCTCTATACACCAAGTCACTTGGCTCTGTCATATCCTCACATGGTCTCTCCTATCATTGCTACGCAGACGACACACAATTCATTTTCTCCTTCCCCCTTCTGATAAGCAGGTGGCGAATCGCATCTCTGGCAGACATATCAGTGTGGATGTCGGATCACCACCTCAAGCTGAACCTCGGCAAGATGGAGCTGCTCTTCCTCCCGGGGAAGGACTGCCCGCTCCATGATCTCGCCATCACGGTTGACAACTCCATTGTGTCCTCCTCCCAGAGTGCAAAGAACATTGGCATGACCCTGGACAACACCCTGTCGTTCTCCGCTAACATCAAAGCAGTGACCCGATCCTGCAGGTTCATGCTCTACAACATTCGCAGAGTACGACCCTACCTTACACAGAAAGCGGCACAGATCCTAATCCAGGCACTTGTCATCTCCTGTCTGGATTACTGCAACTCGCTGTTGGCTGGGCTCCCTGCCTGTGCCATGAAACCCCTACAACTTATCCAGAACGCTGCAGCCCGTCTGGTGTTCAACCTTCCCAAGTTCTCTCATGTCACCCTGCTCCTCCACACACTCCACAGGCTTCCAGTTGAAGCTCGCATTTACTACAAAACCATGTTGCTTGCCTACGGAGCTGTGAGAGGAACGGCACCTCCTTACCTTCAGGATCTGATCAGACCCTACACCCAAACGAGGGCACTACGTTCATCCACCTCTGGCCTGCTAGCCCCCCTACCTCTACGGAAGCAAAGTTCCCGCTCAGCCCAGTCAAAGCTATTCGCTGCTCTGGCACCCCAATGGTGGAACAAGCTCCCCCACGACGCCAGGACAGCGGAGTCACTGACCACATTCCGGAGACACTTGAAACCCTACCTCTTTAAGGAATACCTGGAATAGTATAACAGTAATCCTTCTACACCCCCCCTCCCGAGTGGTGGTTGTCCCACTGGCTATCCTAAGTTGAATGCACCAATTTGTAAGTCGCTCTGGATAAGAGTGTCTGCTAAATGATTTAAATGTAAAAATGTAAATATGGCCTATCCTTTAGAAAATACTGCTAACTGGGGTCTCTCCAGTCCTCACTAGATATGGCCTATCCTATCCTATAGAAAGTACTGCTAACTGGGGTCTCTCCAGTCCTCACTAGATATGGCCTATCCTACCCTATAGAAATTACTGCTAACTGGGGTCTCTCCAGTCCTCACTAGATATGGCCTATCCTATCCTATAGAAAGTACTGCTAACTGGGGTCTCTCCAGTCCTCACTAGATATGGCCTATCCTACCCTATAGAAAGTACTGCTAAATGGGGTCTCTCCAGTCCTCACTAGACATGGCCTATCCTATCCTATAGAAAGTACTGCTAACTGGGGTCTCTCCAGTCCTCACTAGATATGGCCTATCCTATCCTATAGAAAGTACTGCTAACTGGGGTCTCTCCAGTCCTCACTAGATATGGCCTATCCTATCCTATAGAAAGTACTGCTAACTGGGGTCTCTCCAGTCGTCACTAGACATGGCCTATCCTATCCTATAGAAAGTACTGCTAAATGGGGTCTCTCCAGTCCTCACTAGACATGGCCTATCCTATCCTATAGAAAGTACTGCTAAATGGGGTCTCTCCAGTCCTCACTAGACATGGCCTATCCTATCCTATAGAAAGTACTGCTAAATGGGGTCTCTCCAGTCCTCACTAGACATGGCCTATCCTATCCTATAGAAAGTACTGCTAAATGGGGTCTCTCCAGTCCTCACTAGACATGGCCTATCCTATCCTATAGAAAGTACTGCTAACTGGGGTCTCTCCAGTCGTCACTAGACATGGCCTATCCTATCCTATAGAAAGTACTGCTAACTGGGGTCTCTCCAGTCGTCACTAGACATGGCCTATCCTATCCTATAGAAAGTACTGCTAACTGGGGTCTCTCCAGTCGTCACTAGACATGGCCTATCCTACCCTATAGAATGTACTGCTAACTGGGGTCTCTCCAGTCGTCACTAGACATGGCATATCCATCCTACATATAGTCATACATCATTCATATCATTATCAATTATTATAACCTGGGTGGTTCGAGCCCTAAATGCTGATTGGCTGACAGCTGTGGTATATCTGATCATATACCACGGGTCTGATTATTTTTATTTTTTTACTGCTATAATTACGTTGGTAACCAGTTTATAATAACAATAAGGCACCTCAGGGGTATGCGGTATATGGCCAATATACCACACCTAAGGGCTGTATCCAGGCACTCCGCGTTGCGTCGTGCTAAGAACAGCCATTGGCCGTGGTATATTGGACATATACCACACCCCCTTGGGCCTGAATACTTGTTTTGGATTGGCTTGAAGGGCATTCTAGAGCTTGCATTATTTCCCTATAACACGCGCAGTGGGGACCTGTCATTCACATTTTTAGCAAAGAAAATATACAGTACCAGTCAAAAGTTTGGACACAACTACTCATTCAAGGGTTTTTCTTTATTTTTAGTATTTTCTACATTGTATAATAATAGTGAAGACATCAAAGCTATAAAATAACACATATGGAATCATGTAGTAACCGAAAAAGTGTTAAACAAATCAAAATATATTTTATATTTGAGATTCTTCATATAGCCACCCTTTGCCTTGATGACAGCTTTGCACACTCTTGGCATTCTCTCAACCAGCTTCACCTGGAATGCTTTTCCAACAGTCTTGAAGGAGTTCCCACATATGCTGAGCACTCGTTGGCTGCATTTCCTTCACTCTGCTGTCCGACTCATCCCAAACCATCTCAATTGGGTTGAGGTCGGGGGATTGTGGAGACCATCACTCTCCTTCTTGGTCAAATAGCCCTTACACAGCCTGGAGGTGTGTTGGGTCAATGTCCTGTTGAAAAACAAATGATAGTCCCACTAAGCCCAAACCAGATGGGATGGCATATCGCTGCAGAATGCTGTGGTAGCCATGCTGGTTAAGTGTGCCTTGAATTCTAAATAAATCACAGACAGTGTCACCAGCAAAGCTCCCCCACACCTTAACACCTCCTCCTCCATGCTTTACGGTGGGAAATACACATGCGGAGATCATCCGTTCACCCACACCGCGTCTCACAAAGACATGGCGGTTGGAACCAAAAATCTCAAATTTGGACTCCAGACCAAAGGACAAATTTCCTACCGGTCTAATGTCAATTTCTTGTGTTTCTTGGCCCAAGTAAGTCTCTTCTTATTGGTGTCCTTTAGTAGTGGTTTCTTTGCAGCAATTCGACCATGAAGGCCTTATTCACACAGTCCTCTCTGAACAGTTGATGTTGAGATGTGTCTGTTACTTGAACTCTGTGAAGCATTTATTTGGGCTGCAATTTCTGATGCTGGTAACTCTAATTAACTTATCCTCTGCAGCAGAGGTAACTCTGGGTCTTCCATTCCTGTGGCGGTCCTCATGAGAGCCAGTTTCATCATAGCGCTTGATGGTTTTTGCGACTGCACTAGAAGAAACTTTCAAAGTTCTTGACATTTTCCGGATTGACTGATCTTCACGTCTTAAAGTAATGATGGACTGTCGTTTCTCTCTGCTTATTTGAGCGGTTCTGGCCAAAATATGGACTTGGTCTTTTACCAAATAGGGCTATCTTCTGTATACCCCCCCTACCTTGTCACAACACAACTGATTGACTCAAACGCAATAAGAAGGTAAGAAATTCCACAAATGTACTTTTAAGAAGGCACACCTGTTAATTGAAATGCATTCCCCATGACTACCTCATGAAGCTGGTTGAGAGAATGCCGAGAGTGTGTAAACCTGTCATCAAGGCAAAGGGTGGCTACTTTGAAGAATCTCAAATATAAAATATGTTAGGATTTGTTAAACACTTTTGGTTACTACATGATTCCATGTGTTATTATTAATTATTATTTCATAGTTTTGATGTCTTCACTATTCTACAATGCAAAACAGGCATTTTTTTACATGTTATTTTGGCATTAATACGTTTCACATATCAGTTTGCAAACAATGTAAAAAATTAATAAAAAATACATTGAGTTAATAAAGCAGCATACAAACATGATCTCTTTTTCCCCACCTCCCATTCAAATCAAATCCAAATTTATTTGCCACATGCGCCGAATACAACAGGTGTAGACATTACAGTGAAATGCTTACTTACAGCCCTTAACCAACAATGCATTTATTTATTTTTTATAAAAAAAGAGCAGAAGTCAAATAAAATAACAATAGGGAGGCTATATACAGGGGGGTACCGGTGCAGAGTCAATGTGAGGTGGCACCGGCTAGTTGAGGTAATATGTACATGTGGGTAGAGTTAAAGTGACTATGCATAAATAATTAACAGAGTAGCAGCAGCGTAAAAAGATGGGGTGGGGGTGGGGGGGCAGTGCAAGTAGTCCGGGTAGCCATGATTAGCTGTTCAGGAGTCTTATGGCTTGGGGGTAGAAGCTGTTGAGAAGTCTTTTGGACCAAGACTTGGCGCTCCGGTACTGCTTGCCGTGCGGTAGCAGAGAGAACAGTCTATGGCTAGGGTGGCTGGAGTATTTGACAATTTTGAGGGCCTTCCTCTGACACCACCTGGTATAGAGTTCCTGGATGGCAGGAAGCTTGGCCCCAGTGATGTACTGGGCCGTACGCACTACCCTCTGTAGTGCCTTGCGGTCGGACGCCGAGCAGTTGCCGTACCAGGCGGTGATGCAACCAGTCAGGATGCTCTCAATGGTGCAGCTGTAGAACTTTTTGAGGATCTGAGGACCCATGCCAAATCTTTTCAGTCTCCTGAGGGGGAATAGGCTTTGTCGTGCCCGCTTCACGACTGTCTTGGTGTGTTTGGACCATGATAGTTCGTTGGTGATGTGGACACCAAGGAACTTGAAGATCTCAACCTGTTCCACTACCACCCCGTCGATGAGAATGGGGGCGTGCTCAGTCCTCTTTGTTTTCCTGTAGTCCACAATCATCTCCTTTGTCTTGGTCACGTTGAGGGAGAGGTTGTTATCCTGGCACCACACGGCCAGGTCTCTGACCTTCTCCCTATAGGCTGTCTCGTTGTTGTCGGTGATCAGGCCTACCACTGTTGTGTCATCGGCAAACTTAATGATGGTGTTGGAGTCGTGCCTGGCCATGCAGTCATGGGTGAACAGGGAGTACAGGAGGGGACTGAGCACGCACCCCTGAGGGCCCCCATGTTGAGGATCAGCGTGGCAGATGTGTTGTTCCCTACCCTTACCACCTGGGGGCAGCCCGTCAGGAAGTCCATGATCAAGTTGCAGAGGGAGGTGTTTAGTCCCAGGATCCTTAGCTTAGTGATGAGCTTTGAGGGCACTATGGTGTTGAACGCTGAGCTGTAGTCAATGAATAGCATTCTCACGTAGGTGTTCCTCTTGTCCAGGTGGGAAAGGGCAGTGTGGAGTGCAATAGAGATTGCTTCATCTGTGGATCTGTTGTGGCGGTATGCAAATTGGAGTGGGTCTAGGGTTTCTGGGATAATGGTGTTGATGTGAGCCATGACCAGCCTTTCAAAGCACTTCATGGCTACAGACGTCAGTGCTACGGGTCAGTAGTCATTTAGGCAGGTTATCTTAGTGTCCTTGGGCACGGGGACTATGGTCAGGGACATGTTGAAAATGTCAGTGAAGACACTTGCCAGTTGGTCAGCACATGCTCGGAGTACACGTCCTGGTAATCCGTCTAGCCCTGCGGCCTTGTGAATGTTGACCTGCTTAAAAGTCTTACTCACATCGGCTACGGAGAGCGTGATCACATAGTCATCCGGAACAGCTGGTGCTCTCATGCTTGCCTCAAAGCGAGCATAGAAGTGGTTTAGCCCGTCTGGTAGGCTTGTGTCATTGGGCAGCTCGCGGCTGTGCTTCCCTTTGTAGTCTGTAATAGTTTTCAAGCCCTGCCACATCCGACGAGCGTCAGAGCCGGTGTAGTACGATTCAATCTTAGTCCTGTATTGACTCTTTGCCTGTTTGATGGTTCGTCTGAGGGCATAGCGGGATTTCTTATAAGCGTCCGGGTTAGAGTCCCGCTCCTTGAAAGCGGCAGCTCTACCCTTTAGCTCAGTGCGGATGTTGCCTGTAATCCACGGCTTCTGTTTGGGGTATGTACGTACGGTCACTGTGGGGATGACGTCATCGATGCACTTATTGATGAAGCCAGTGACTGATGTGGTGTACTCCTCAATGCTATCTGAAGAATCCCGGAAAATTTTCCAGTCTGTGCTAGTAAAACAGTCCTGTAGCTTAGCATCTGCGTCATCTGACCACTTTTTTATTAACTGAGTCACTGGTGCTTCCTGCTTTAGTTTTTGCTTATAAGCACGAATCAGGAGGATAGACTTATGGTCAGATTTGCCAAATGGAGGGCGAGGGAGAGCTTTGTATGCGTCTCTGTGTGTGGCGTAAAGGTGGTCTAGAGTTTTTTTCTCCTCTGGTTGCACATTTAACATGCTGGTAGAAATTAGGTAGAACGGATTGAAGTTTCCCTGCATTAAAGTCCCCGGCCACTAGGAGCGCTGCCTCTGGATGAGCGTTTTCCTGTTTAGTTATGGCCTTATACAGCTCATTGAGTTCAATCTTAGTGCCAGCATTGATTTGTGGTGGTAAATAGACAGCTATGAAAAATATAGATGAAAACTCTCTTGGTAAATAGTGTGGTCTACAGCTTATCATAAGATACTCTACCTCAGTCGAGCAAAACCTTGAGACTTCCTTAGTATTTGATTTTGTGCACCAGCTGTTGTTTACAAATATACACAGACCGCCACCCCTTGTCCTACCGGAGTCAGCCATTCTATCCTGCCGATGTAGCGTATATCCCGTCAGCTGTATATTGTCCATGTCGTCGTTCAGCCACGACTCTGTGAAACATAAGATATTACAGTTTTTAATGTCCCGTTGGTAGGATAACCGTAATATTAGGTAATCTAATTTATTTTCAAATGATTGAACATTGGCTAATAGGATTGATGGAAGAGGCAGTTTACTCGCTCGCCGTCGGATCCTTACAAGGCACCCCGACCTACGTCCACGATATCTCCGTCTCTTTCTCATGCGAATGACGGGGATTTGGGCCTTGTCTGGTGTCTGTAGGATATCCTTCGCGTCCGACTCGTTGAAGAAAAAATCTTTGTCCAATACGAGGTGAGTAATCGCTGTCCTGATATCCAGAAGCTCTTTTTGGTTATAAGAGACGATGGCAGAAACATGATGTACAGAATAAATTACAAATAACGCGAAAAAACACACATAATAGTACAATTGGTTAGAGGGCTGTAAAACGGCAGCCATCTTCTCCAGCGCCATCTACTGTTTGCAAACAATGTAAAAAAATACAAAAAACATTGAGTTAATAAAGCCACATACAAACATGGTCTTTTTTTTTTTTTTGAGTAAGGCAGCTCCAAAATGCAGGTGTTTTAGCCTAGCTCAGTGCTTTCTGTGGTGGTGGGGCAGCCAGTGGAAAATACGGAGCGTAGGTGTTGGTAATGTTCTCTAGTTGCTCCGTGATTGGCTCAGTGTTCTGTCACTCATGGGGACACTACTTCACCGCCAAATCTAAGGGTAGAGCTCGAAAATTAAAGCCCCTTGGGTGCTGCCATAGAGTTACATTAGAAGTGCCCATCCAAGAATGCTCAAGGTCATTGGACACAGATAAAATGTCAAATCACATTATATCTACAGTAGCTTTGATTGGACTGATCATGTCAAAATCTTAGCTAGCAGTCATCATCATGAATCAAGTCGACAATCCTACTGGCAAATCCTTTTTAATCCTTGTCATAAGAAGATAAATAATTAATCGAAATTATAGATAAAACGTTTTGGTGCTCATCGGCCATAAACATTCCACAACAAGTTGGAAATAGCAAATTCAACAATGAGTGGTTTGGAAGGAATCAGTGGCTATCTGCAAGCATTGCAAAGCAATCACTAGCCTGCTATTCAGTGGAGTGGCTGTGTGGTCCCAAATCTGGGATCAAGGGTCCCTTTTCCAAATTTTAAATGATAAACATTCAACATTGGCCATGCTGTCAACGAAGCATGATTTGTGCCATGCTCAAAACAACTGTTAACTCGGAACTGCGAAAACTTGACTTCAGTGAGTTCAAGACAACTGGGAACTCGGGGGGGGGAAGAACGGGCTCCGACTGGGAAAATACGTTCTGAACGGTCATCCAACTCGGAATTGTAAATCCGGAACTCGGGACTCTTTCTAGAGCTACGACCTGAAGATCACTGACGTCATCATGATTCGACCTTGCGCCACCTCCCTGTTCAAGTGAGCACAGCACAACAAGGTGATTCCCAAAATGTATTGTATGCTGCTGCATAAATGATGTAATATGCCAGGGAGATGTGTATACTGTAGCTAAGAAAGTAATACTAAGTGTATGTTGTGTAGTAAGCTGTTAGTGGCCCATGTGCCTCACCCTTATAATTTGGTCTATTTTCCCCTCTTAATTTTGCCTACTGTTCTGACTTGGTGGTGCACATGTAGCCTATAGCCTGTTTTAGAGAAATGTAATCATCAAATATTGTAAGAGCTTTCATTGTCTGCTTATATGCCCCCTTTATTTATCCTACGGTTCTGACTTGGTGTACAGGGAGAACACTGTAAGAACGGCCCATGTTCTGAATTCTGTTGCTGTACATTTCAAAAGTGCTGAACAAATAGTTATATTGACTACGTCAGTCCCAGCTCGCACGTTAATGTCTTAATCAAAATTACGGATTGCCTCTTTTCTGCTTGTCATCCCCTTATGCCATAGTTTGTACATCTCAATTGTTAGTAGAAACCACATTTGTTTAAGCAAGTCAGCCATATCAGCTATGTTTTTTTTAAAGGCAGTAAATGAGGCTGAATGAACTGTTTCGCTGCCAGACAAGGCTCCGCTGATAGCCAGGTGTAGCAGTGGTAAGGTGTTGGGACTGCTGTTGGGACTCTGCTGTTGAGACAGCTTTATGAAGGCCATTACAGTTTGTGGGCACCGTTTGTCACCATTATAGTGTAATTCATGTATTGTTTAGTGGCTTTGCTGGCATGCATCCCACATGTATATATTTTTTTGCCCCACCAAGATTTACATGCAAAAATTGCCACTGAACACACAGTAGAATTCGATGGCTATTACTCATTCTTACATGTTCAATGTTTGATCTGCTTTTGAAAGCAGAAGTCGAAACATTATTGGCATTGTTGAATTCAATTTTCATAATAGAACTAATGGTTTGGTTAGCTAAACTAGCAAGTCTGTTTGTTCTGTTACCATGGCAACTACTGGATCTATCCAGTAAACTTGCTAGCTAATTCAGTGGATGTTGAACACATTTCTACCTGCAAATGAACACATTTCTAGCAGCAAATGTGTTAAATTAAAGCCATGGTATAAAAGGGATAATCAACTCAGGGCTTTATGCGATCTCTGTGTTTGAACAATTAAGTTGCCTTGGAAACACACAATACCCAGGGGCATCGCCGGGAGAAACAAGACAGACAGAATTCCCTCATGATTCCACTCAGCAGGAATGTCACATAACACATTTAAACACAGATAAAGAACATGTCATTCAATTCAGACTGGGGGGTAAAAAGGAAGCACTATTTTGGGAACTTTGCATGTCTATATTTCCCAGTCCTCCTCCGGGGAAGATGGTACTGCTCTGTGTCAGCTGTTAAGGTCAGCCTAGCTGTATGGAGAAGGTGATACGTTCTATATCCATAAGTGTCCAGATATCCGTGACCTTTCATACGTTTAAATCCTTCTAAAACTGTAAATGTGATTTATGGATTCAAATAGAGCATTTAAAATGTGTGTGTGTGTGCGTGCGCGCGTCACCTCTGGTGTGTTCTTCTTGAAGTCGCGGCTCTGGTCGATTAGTTTCTTCCTGGACTGTTCGCTCTCATCCTGTCTGTTGGCTAGCTGTGTGGCGGTGGTGTCTAATTCTCTCTGAAAACACACACACAGATGTTGTTAAGAGACACTGTAGGATTAGGGCTTTGATTTGAGATTGGGTAGCAGAATAAAAAACAGACAATTACACTACCGTTCAAAAGTTTGGGGTCACTTAGAAATGTCCTTGTTTTCCATGAAAATATACATGAAATGAGTTTGAATAGGAAATATAGCAAAATGAATAGGACATGTAGTCATTGACAAGGTTAGAAATAATGATTTTTAATTGAAATAATAGTGTCCTTCAAACTTTGCTTTTGTCAAAGAATCCTCCATTTGCAGCAATTACAGCCTTGCAGACCTTTGGCATTCTAGTTGTCAATTTGTTGAGGTAATCTGAAGAGATTTCACCCCATGCTTCCTGAAGCACCTCCCACAAGTTGGATTGGCTTGATGGGCACGGTCAAGCTACTCCTACAACAGCTCAATAGGGTTGAGATCCGGTGACTGTGCTGGCCACTCCATTATAGACAGAATACCAGCTGACTGCTTCTTCCCTAAATAGTTATTGCATAGTTTGGAGCTGTGCTTTGGGTCATTGTCCTGTTGTAGGAGGAAATTGGCTCTAATCAAGCGCCGTCCACAGGGTATGGCATGGCGTTGCAAAATGGAGTGATAGCCTTCCTTCTTCAAGATCCCTTTTACCCTGTACAAATCTCCCACATTACCACCACCAAAGCACCCCCAGACCATCACATTGCCTCCACCATGCTTGACAGATGGCATCAAGCACTCCTCCAGCATCTTTTCATTTGGTCTGCGTCTCACAAATGTCTCACACCTCAAACTTCGATTCGTCTGTTCATAACACTTTTTTCCAATCTTCCTCTGTCCAGTGTCTGTGTTATTTTGCCCATCTTTTATTTTTATTGGCCAGTCTGAGATATGGCTTTTTCTTTGCAACTCTGCCTAGAAGGTCAGCATCCCGGAGTCACCTCTTCACTGTTGACGTTGAGACTGGTGTTTTGCGGGTACTATTTAATGAAGCTGCCAGTTGAGGACCTGTGAGGTGCCTGTTTCTCAAACTAGACACTCTAATGTATTTGTCCTCTTGCTCAGTTGTGCACCGGGCCTCCCACTCCTCTTTCTATTCTGGTTAGAGCCAGTTTGCGCTGTTCTGTGACGGGAGTAGTACACAGCGTTATACGAGGTCTTCAGTTTCTTGGCAATTTCTCGCATGGAATAGCCTTCATTTCTCAGAACAAGAATAGACTGACGAGTTTCAGAAAAAAGTTATTTGTTTCTGGCCATTTTGAGCCTGTAATCGAACCCACAATTGCTGATATAATATAATATAATATAATATGCCATTTAGCTTTTATCCAAAGCGACTTACAGTCATGTGTGCATACATTTTTACGTATGGGTGGTCCCGGGGATCGAACCCACTACCCTGGCTTTACAAGCGCCATGCTCTACCAATTGAGCTCCAGGCACTCAACTAGTCTCAATAAGTTTTATTGCTTCTTTAAATCAGCACAACAGTTTTCAGCTGTGCTAACGTAATTGTAAAAGGGTTTTCTAATGATCAATTAGCCTTTTAAAATGATAAACTTGGATTAGCAAACACAACGTGCCATTGGAACACAGGACTGATGGTTGCTGATAATGGTCCTCTGTACGCCTATGTAGATATTCCATTGAAAATCAGCCGTTTCCAGCTACAATAGCCATTTACAACATTAACAATGTCTACACTGTATTTCTGATCAATTTGATGTTATTTTAATGGACAAAAAAATTGCTTTTCTTTCGAAAAAAAGGACATTTCTAAGTGACCCCAAACTTTTGAACGGTAGTGTATGTTTCACCCCTCAGCTGAAGAGCAGACCACCCCTCAGCTGAAGAGCAGACCACCCCTCAGCTGAAGAGCAGACCACCCCTCAGCTGAAGAGCAGACCACCCCTCAGCTGAACTCTGCTGACACAGCATCATTGGCATGGGAAGACAACTTTATGACATTCCATGCCAAGAAAAGCTAGTCTATGCAATGCCACTGCTATTCTATAATGTTAGAGCAGCCTATTCCAGACCACACTGTGCCACCCTCCCACAGTCCATACACAGCACCTGCCAACCCTCTCAGTGGTCTTGACAGGTGCCCTCTCCTCGGTGGTCTGGACAGGAGCCCTCTCCTCGGTGGTCAGCTATTTTACTGTGCTATGAATAGATCTTTATGAGTTTCTCCAGCCGGGCCAAATCCTGACAATGATGTGTCATTGTGTGTTTTGTCTCTGTAGTATTTTCACCTCTCCTCTCCTCTCCTCTCCTCTCCTTCCCCTCCTCTCCTCTCCTCTCCTCTCCTTCCCCACCTCTCCTCTCCTACCTCTCCTCTCCTTCCCCACCTCTCCTCTCCTCTCCTTCCCCACCTCTCCTCTCCTCTCCTTCCCCACCTCTCCTCTCCTCTCCCCACCTCTCCTCTCCTCTCCTCTCCTTCCCCACCTCTCCTCTCCTCTCCTCTCCTCTCCTCTCCCTCTCCTCTCCTCTCCTCTCCTCTCCTCTCCTCTCCTCTCCTCTCCTCTCCTCTCCTCTCCTCTCCTCTCCTCTCCTCTCCTCTCCTCTCACCCAGGAAAGTGATTATGCCGCTGGTCATTATGCTAACACATAACTAATAACTTGAATATTAAGTTATTTATTTTACACACATTACCATAAGGGCCCATAGAGGCCAATCTAGAGCATCTCTAGACACTCAAAAACCCACACACACCTAATTTCCGTCTAGACTCCTGCAATGGGAATATCAGTATAGAGTTTCCCATCAAAATAAATGACAAATCCTAACCACCCATCCTATTCTATTCTATTCTATCCTAGATCCATCTCTTCCCAGTCCAGATCCCAGTGGGTGTAAAGCCAGACTGATCCCTCAGGTCTAGAGTCCTCTTACATAACTAACCAGAAACCACACCCCTGTGTCTAGCCTATAGAAGGCTTTCCCAAACAACGGTCCTGAGGTCCCCCCCTTTTGGTTTTTGCCCTAGCACTACACAGCTGATTCAAATAATCAAAGCTTGATGATGAGTTGGTTATTTGAGTCAGCTGTGTAGTGCTAGGGGCAAAAACCAAAACTTGCACCGAGAGGGGGCCCCAGGACCAGGTTTGGGAAACCCTGGCCTTTAGTATGTCTCTACACTGACAAAGCATTCATTACATTTACAGGTGTTAAGAGCTCCACTTTCATGATTTTACAAAGTTCACATAGGCAACGAGTTGACTGTGATCCCGTGTGATCTGTACAGTAGGTAACTAGCCAATTAACCCTCCTCCACCAACCTCTCTGATCTGATTGGTACGCCAACACAAAGGGCCAATAAGAGCTGTGTAATACGTGTCCGAGGCTCGTCTGTCTCAGTCTCAGAGCAGCAGGGCTTGGCCAGGCTGGTCAGTCTCAGAGCAGCAGGGCTTGGCCAGGCTGGTCAGTCTCAGAGCAGCAGGGCTTGGCCAGGCTCGTCAGTCTCAGTCTCAGAGCAGCGGGGCTTGGCCAGGCTCGTCAGTCTCAGAGCAGCAGGGCTTGGCCAGGCTCGTCAGTCTCAGAGCAGCAGGGCTTGGCCAGGCTCGTCAGTCTCAGAGCAGCAGGGCTTGGCCAGGCTCGTCAGTCTCAGAGCAGCAGGGCTTGGCCAGGCTCGTCAGTCTCAGAGCAGCAGTGCTTGGCCAGGCTCGTCAGTCTCAGAGCAGCAGGGCTTGGCCAGGCTCGTCAGTCTCAGAGCAGCGGGGCTTGGCCAGGCTCGTCTGTCTCAGTCTCAGAGCAGCAGGGCTTGGCCAGGTTCATTTCGTCGGCCACAAATGCTGCTGGAACAGATTACCGATGTTCCCTAGAGAGACTGCAGCCACAACACAGCCAAAACACTACCAGACATAGGCTGTAGCTTTACGGCAGGGAGAGATATAGCCTCGACTAGAGAGGGAGGAGGAGGGACAGATGGACAGAGGGGCTGAAAGAGAGTAAACAGGAACAGAATTATGCGTTTTTTCATGGGGGAAAAAATAAATACACAAAAGACCTAAAATGGTTCTTATTGTCATTTCTGCTTCAGACTAATGTTGTGCTTCAGTTGCACTTCTCCACTCGGATGAGACGATGAGAATTCTCTAATGCAGACAGCGCTCAAGACTGATGTTCTCCGGTACTTTTCTCGGTCTAGCCTACTTTTCTCCGGTAAATGCAAGATTAACTTCAAGCAAAACATTAGGAAATGCAGCTGCTTACATTCTTTCTATGATTAACATTAGAAATATGATGGCCATGCATCGTTTTTGCAAAAAAATACCTTGCATTTTCATTGTACGCTCAACTTACTTGTGTGGCTGCTAGACAAATAGCTTCAAACAGCTTCACAGAAGTACAGTGCTATTTTCTGCCGAATGTGTTGCACTAATGTATGTTTCTGCGACGGAAAACAGTTGCACGTCTCTGATCACTCAATTGAAGAAAATAAAAAAACACTTGACTTTCAATATAAAACTAAGGTGAAATGGGTTAAAACGCAGATTGTTTGATGGTGTGCGTTTTGAAAATACAGATTTCTGTACTCTAACGCGACCCCTGGTAAAGGAGTGTGTGATGTTGACAGGACCACGAGGACTTCTGCTAAACCACAGAATCTAGATATCATTTGAACGTCTTGGTTTCCTTCCACGAGGTCTCAACGCTATGCAAAGTACCAGTTATACCAGGAAATCTCCTTCTGGGTCACCACTTCCTAGTTTGGCCTGTAGGCTACTGCCTTCTACTCCAACTCAAGTGCAAACACATTGTGTTCACATGAATTAGGCATAATCACACGGGCCTGCATCAATATGGATTCAAGCGAGGCGGAGAGGACACGCTTATTATTTCAAGTGACCATTAAAACAGAATCTGATTTAACCCTCCCCCCACCACACACACACACGGGGTGCTGCCAAAGCCTAATTCATTCCTCATAACGATAATGTATTCACAACACTGAATTAAACTCAGGGCTAGTACAGAATAACATTAGAATGTACAGAACAGGTTTTTTGTTACTGTGAGAGAATGGACGGCCTTTTAGAAGGGTGGTTGTAGAGCAACAAAGGACTGAGGCGCCGTAAAGGGGTTGTGACCCTCACCCCAAGCAAGGGGAATCTACTCAGGTCACGGTGTGCTGTAGTATAATAATAATAATAATAATATGCCATTTAGCAGACGCTTTTATCCAAAGCGACTTACAGTCATGCGTGCATACATTTTTACGTATGGGGTGGTCCCGGGGATCGAAACCCACTACCCTGGCGTTACAAGCGCCGTGCTCTACCAATTGTGCTACAGGTTATATGCTAGGGATGTAATGATTCACCTATAGGCATCGGTCCCCGGGTTCAAATCCTTAAGATGCGAGTGCGTCGGTCCGCGGGAGCCCAAACCGATCCAGATGAAGCGTGCATAGGTAAGAAAACCTAAGGTGCGAATCACCGGTTCACTAATGTTTTTTTTTACTCATATAATTGTTTTCCTGCCTTGTTCCGAAAATACCTCTAATCTGTTGAGACTGAATTGATGCGTCCCTCTCCTTCAGCCTATCAAACCTTTCTGCATGTATAATAATAATAATAATAATAATAATAATAATAATATGCCATTTAGCAGACGCTTTTATCCAAAGCGACTTACAGTCATGCGTGCATAATTTTTTTTTGTGTATGGGTGGTCCCGGGGATCGAACCCACTACCTTGGCGTTACAAGCGCCGTGCTCTACCAGCTGAGCTACAGAGGACCACGTATTAAATGAATCTACAAGTCAGATAACTGTGAGCACAGTGTGGGAGACGCAGCTGCTGGCGCCGACCAGAGGTAGGCCTACCCTCTGTTCTAACATTCGTAGGCGACATCTGCAGGCGCCTTCAGCATTCAGACGTTTGTTAAATGGCTTTCGCAATATTAAATTGAGGGACAACCAACGTAAATTTGCTGGGTCATGGTTACCAAATGCGCTGTAGAAAATGGTGTTTTACCAGCAGAGCTGTGTAGGTTACCGGAGAGGACACAACTCACATCTAACTGCTGATTGGGGCTATTCGACTGCCAGGTTCTCCGTACGAAATATTTTTCGTAGTTCTGCTTTAAAAACAGTCAGTGCATTTGGTGATCTTTACATGAAGAGGGGAAACTCGTTAAGGAATCTATTTAATCCATTTAGAATTAAGGCTGTAACAACAAAAACGTGGAATAAGTCAACGGTTATGAATACTTTGAAGGCTCCCTCTTTCTCTTCACAGATGGAAGCGTTTCCTCTCAGATGCCTGAGTGGTGTGGTAAGACCGTAGTGGAGGAGTCAGGTGGTTTATCCCCCCCCCTTCCGTCTCCCCCATTCTGCTCCACTTCCAACCTGCTCTCAGTGCATCAGACTAAACCACGGCTGATATGGGGGGGGGTTAGCGAGTCACAGACTAGGTTACACCCCCACAGAACAGAAGACAGGAGATAAGAGACTAGCAGTAACCACAGAGAGCCGAGCGTGGGCTGACTTGTCATCCCCTCATATAGAGACAGGTGATGAGCCACAGCTGCCTAGAACACCAATCTACTAGATCTGTCACACCCTAAGCTAGTAGGTGAACCATCTTGGTCTGTTCGCATGGAGGCAAACTTTCATTTCACCAACGACCTTTCCACAGACATCTCATACTGACGGTGATTGGCCTCTGCCACGGTTTCATTTGTGTGAGCGGTAAACCTCAGGTTATTGCTGTGGAAAAGGGCTTGTCAGAGAGTGCGAGTGCTGTGCTGGCTAGCCTGTCTACGGTCGTGTCTGCATTTGAACACTTACGAGACGACTTCTGCTATCAGAATACGAAGATCGCATTGAAAAGACGACGTTAGACGCAACAAACGTCGCTTTGTGGTCTGATTGTGTTCAGATCTGTCTGACCACTTCAGGAGGTGGTCAGGGATGCATTGTGTTCAGATCTGTCTGACCACTTCAGGAGGTGGTCAGGGATGCATTGTGTTCAGATCTGTCTGACCACTTCAGGAGGTGGTCAGGGATGCATTGTGCACGGATTTCTCCTCAGTCTGGACGCAATCAGGCTACCGAAAGTGCATACAGTGGGCGATGTCATCAGCACTCCTCCCACAAGTCATCAGCACTCCTCCCACAAGTCATCAGCACTCCTCCCACAAGTCATCAGCACTCCTCCCACAAGTCATCAGCACTCCTCCCACAAGTCATCAGCACTCCTCCCACAAGTCATCAGCACTCCTTCCACAAGTCATCAGCACTCCTCCCACAAGTCTCCAGAAAATGTGTGTTTTGGGACTGAGAGGCACCTTTTCAATATAGCGTTGGAGGACATACATTCCTAGCACGTGAGGAACGTGTTTGCTGGCCTCATAAATACTAGCCAGCTAGCTAATATTTAGAAAAACAGTTACAGTTATGCTAACCCGTTTGCAATCCCTTTAGCGTTGCCTGCTAGCTTGCTACAGAGGTTAGCTGGCTAGTTAGCTACAGTAGTTAGCTACTGCCATCAGTTTAGCCTATTCCACCATCTGGCATTTGAATATAGCGCATGAAAAGGGAATCCGGACACACTGTGGACACGGTAGACATTTCAATGTAGGTGTAGACGCAATGACGCGTTCTGAATCTTTTATGATCAGAATACTAAAGCTGCATGAAATGTCAAGTTTAGACACGGCCCCAGGAGGCTGCGGGCCCTTAGCGATGTAGCTAGTAGCAGAGCTGTGGTTTGTTTGGTCTATTGCTAACACAGATCCATATCTGCCATCAGATCTTACTAAACCCAGGACCAAACCCAGGACTAAACCCAGGACCAAACCCAGGACTAAACCCAGGACCAAACCCAGACATTAGTTCATACAGCTAGTTTGAAGCTTTATTAGATACACCTGGTATACCACCGTCCAACCAAATGCTTACTTACAGGTTCCATCTCAATGCAACACCCAGTATCTCTATTTACACATCATCTCTTGCACATCTATCATTCCAGTGTTTGTAACTATTTTGCACTATGGCCTATTTTATTGCCTTACCTCCATAACTTACTACATTTGCACACACTGTATATATATATTTTCTGTTGTATTTTTGACTTTATGTTTTGTTTTACCCCATATGTAACTCTGTGTTGTTGTTGTTTTTAAATCGCACTGCTTTGCTTTATCTTGGCCAGGTCGCAGTTGTAAATGAGAACTTGTTCTCAACTGGCTTACCTGGTTAAATAAAGGTGAAATAAAAAAAATAAAAGACAAGAATACGATCATAAAATAAATGGCTCTGTAGAATATAATAAAATTTTTAGCATAAGACTTTCTGAGCAAATAAAGTAATAATTAACATAAAAAAGCGAAGTCTAGCAGGAACCGACAAGACGCCCTCCTCAGCTCGGCCATATTTCTATTACCACTTCTTAAATGACAGATTGTGTTGTTTTATTCAGACAGTATAGTTCGCTCTGATAATGCCCTCCTCTAAATTATTAAATCATCTCTCAATCAGAATCATAACGTTCTAGAAGATACTTTTTTTCAGTAAAGAAGACTTTGCAGGGGGAATTGACACGGAGGGTGACGTTAGCTATGTGTCCATGAACTTGCCCAGTGAATTTTTGTCGACATTTAGAAAGTTTGCATAGAAAATAGACGCGACAACTGCCTGTTACGGTGCGTTTCACGGAACTATCCTGTGTCAATAAAAACACCTGGACGTACAGTGTTGAATAAAAACACCTGGACGTACAGTGTTGAATAAAAACACCTGGACGTACAGTGTTGAATAAAAACACCTGGACGTACAGTGTTGAATAAAAACACCTGGACGTACAGTGTTGAATAAAAACACCTGGACGTACAGTGTTGAATAAAAACACCTGGACGTACAGTGTTGAATAAAAACACCTGGACGTACAGTGTTGAATAAAAACACCTGGACGTACAGTGTTGAATAAAATTGAAGTTGTTTAAGTGTTTCCATTACCCATTTAGGCATATTGCGCATTAATAAAAATGCCCTCCCACCTATCTGTTTACTGTCTCAGGTAGCCCGCGAAAGCCAGCATGGAAAGAAAAAAAGCAATAATTGACTAATATTTGCCACATTCTAATAATTCCCATGTGCCAACATATCGCCACGGTGAAACTCGCACTCCTGTAGATCTGAAATAATCGTATGGTGAAACTTGCCAGCCAACCAGAAGAGTAAGGCGAAGCTATTCAGGCATTCTTGAAAGTCTGGACAATCCTTGTCCAGCAAAGAAACATTATTTTATAGTTGAAACGTTGATTTGGAAAGCAGTAGGCATTTAGAATTAAATGTGGAGTGAAGCTTTACAGTTAGGTTATGACATCACGTGCCCCCGCGTACCTTCAAAATTATTCGGCATTAATAATTTATTTAAAATAAACACAGTTTCCATCATTTGTCGCAAATAAAGAAAGTTAGACAAAAGAAAAAATCCACCCGTCGAACGTTGTTGATCTTTAGAAAATGTCTCCTATATCTGCCGTCTCCATTACACGTGTCGGAATGATTTTTTTTTTTTGTGACACTGCTTTTGTCGAATAAACCCAGGTCAATGGTATCCTGCCTACTGACAATGAGGGTTCATTGAGTTTCCTCGCCTGACTTCGAGAATTAACTGACTGTGGAGCAGAGAGAGTCTAAAACAAGTGCAATGGATTGTTTCAGGTAACAAGCAATGAGCTTAATTGATGATACCTGTCTGACCCATCGCTGTGCTATTAGTATGTTGGTACAGAGATATTGACCTAATGTGTCTGCTAGCGGATACTGGCTCACAGGAGAAGATGTGATATGGGCCAATAGCAGGAAGTGAGTAGGATGGTTTTAGTATGGAGGAGGTATAACAGAGGGTTGTGGGTCATAGGTGGTGAGGGGAGGCTGGAGAGGGAAACAGCCAGGGGTAATTCATCCTCAAAAGAGCTAGATTTTTCATTCCTGCGTTTACAGAGTGGAACGGCTAGGATATTGAGATCTGAGATGGGATCAGAGGGTAGTGATATGTTTCAACAACAATAAAGACCACAAATTACAAATAGAGGCTTCCTCTCTCTACCGAGAGAGGAGAGACAGAGACAGAGACAGAGACAGAGACAGAGACAGAGAGAGAGAGAGAGAGAGAGACAGACAGAGAGAGAGAGAGAGAGAGAGACAGACAGACAGAGACAGAGAGAGAGACAGAGAGACAGAGAGCGAGAGAGAGAGACACAGAGACACAGAGACACAGAGAGACAGAGACAGAGAGACAGAGAAAGAGAGAGAGAGACAGACAGAGAGACAGAGACAGAGAGACAGAGAGAGAGAGAGAGACAGAGAAAGAGAGAGAGAGAGAGAGACAGAGACAAAGAGAGAGAGAGAGACAGAGAGACAGAGAGACAGAGAGAGAGAGAGAGAGAGAGAGAACCATCGCGCCTCTACATCCATCCTGCCGAAAAGCCATTCTGTGTCACTGAGAGGAGAATGGAGATGGGCGTACAGATATGGGGCAAAACAAATGGAAAATGGGTGAAGGGAGAGGGAGCTATGGGGATTAGTCAGCTCCAGATGAGAAGCAGAGCACACTGGGATCAAGTTGACCCTAAAGTGTAAATCTGGGTCCCCTGTAGTTCTGATAGTCCATTAATACTCTATCCCCAATCATAACGCTCATCACTGGGAAGGATTAGAGCAAAACGTAAGCCTACCTCAGATGAGAGAATAACACCCTAAACATAGTCTCCTTTACACCATGGAGGTGTAGTCAGTCACACAATGGTCAATAGATGAAGTTTGCCATAGTTACAGAAGGCAGGAAGTGGAAGTGTTCTCATAAAGGCTTTGAGTGCTCATGAGAAACACAACAGACAGAAAATACCTTTCCTGCTGCAAGAAAGTGATCGACTTTTCAAATCAGTGTGTGATCCTCCTCTCGCTCATTCTGACTGGCCTCCTCTCCCAGCTCCCCACATCTGCAGTTAATCAGCGAGGGCCCTGGGAGTTCAGCTCTATTAATAACCATGAGGCTAAACTCAGGGTCGGCCAACACAGTCCCCGTGGGCTGCCTGGTCCTCCCTCTATCATAGGCTTAAGTCGTCCGCATGCTTCCCAGCCGAAACAGTTCGTTAGAGTTTGTGCATATAGAGTGTTATGATGAAATGTTGTGAAATTGTTGTTTGTTTTGGTCTTCTGTGAGTTTTTTTGGGGCAGTCGGGCACATGCATACAAAATGACTCGTTTTCATGCAAATGTTGTTTTCATAGAAAAATACTGCACCAAACATCTTAGTTAGATGTCATATTGCGCGACTCAATACCATTTCCATGCATTAGGACACCGCTACAGCAACGCGTCGATAGCGACAGTTGACTTTTTTTTTTTTTTTTTAAGTGAGGCATCAGAAGCCTCTGTATCTTTTTTTCAGACAGAATTCTGCTCCTGCATAGAATGTTCGGTATTGTTTCCCTGACAACAATAAACGTTGCCGATTGATGTGTTGCTTTTCTGCAGTTTTTTTTTTATGGTAGGGTTCTCTACTGAATGTATTGATAAGTCATTATATTTAATAAACTTCAATGTACTTTTCTTAGGAGCGAGTGGTGTGCGCACAGGCAGCAGGCAGGCAGGAATTTGATTGATCGTTCTGGTCGCCTAGTGATGGGCGATAGTCCCGCTTATTACTTTACAGACAGGCTAAATGCCCGTTCAGTGGCTCTTCCAAACTATCTCCAGAGGGTTCGTGGCGGCATTTAAAACGCTGTATTGTACCCTTTCAGACCAACAAACATGGAGTAGCCGAGGTGCTTTCAAGGCGCCACAATCCATATGTCTGAAAGGGGTATGATGAAAGATCTCTTCAGCAAAAAAACGAATTAATGACAGATTTCTTAGATTAATTCTGACTATTTTGAGGAAGCGTATACAGGCTACGGCGGTCTCAAAATGGACAAAGGGGTCTTTTAAGAGAGTACGCGAGCACACTCGTTGGGTTAGGGGAGTTCGGCTAGGTGCCAGGCGAACTGAAGCATTCTGACACCTTTACCCTGCATCCCTTCTAAAGGACTAATCACATTGACAGCATGAAACCAATGACACTACTGATGCCTCTATATTGAATGGACACAATTCACACACAAGAGGTGGACTGAGGCAAATCCATGTGCATAATAAGCCTGAAGGTATTCAAGCTGAATGGTCCACATAAACCCATTCACTCAGCAAGACCCTGGTATAAAACGACCACACTCAAATAGGGGTGTAACGATCCATCTACTACATCGATGTATCGATTTATATTCCTATGATCCAACTCCATCGATCTGTGCTCGGCGAGTTGGCCTTTTGGACAACATATATCAATCTAACATCGTTTTAAAATGTAATAAATCGATTGTATCGATACTAGGAAATAACCCATTGGATTTAAGCACGTCAGACTTTATATGGATGTTTTTTCTTAGCACTTTTAATGATAAAGGCTTTAAACATTACTCGATTCAGTCTGCCTATCCGTGACGTCATCGCCCCCCGCAAAGACAACAAAACATAGCATGGCGGACGACAGAGGAGAAGCCGACGAGCGAGAAATTATCAAGCCACCATTGCGGTCCTTACAAGAAACAGGAATCTAGGAAACTTCACCTGCACTGTCCAGTATCCAGGTATTTATTTCAGTCACACTGGTTGAATTTTTGGCTAAAAGGTTACTGAATCGATTTCAAGTCACTGAATCGTTTCGGATCGTATCGTTCTAAATGAACCAATATCGTCCTTGAATCGTATCGACAACCACGAATCGTGATACAAATCGAATCGTTGTTAAAACTAATCGTTACACCCCTACACTCAACCTTTGAGTGTTGGAGACGAGACTCTCCACATACAAGAAATGTTCCTTGCTCAACTGTTAGAAAAACACACAAACTTGAGTGTTCATCTGCACCTAGCAGCAAGTCTGACATTCTCAGTTGTGACGACTTTTGTGTTGATTGAATGAATGCACTAATTGTAAGTTGCTCTAGATAAGAGTGTCTGTTAAACTACTCAAATGTAAAAATAAATAAAACATAATACAAATTATAGAGACACGATGCCATGTCAAAAGTTACTTTAAGGCTACTATCTCTGCATTTAAATAGTTTAGTCTCTACTACCTCAACACTACCTAAGCACTCCACACTAGCCTGTTATTACAGGAGTTCAACACTCTACACTAGCCTGTTATTACAGGAGTTCATTAGTTCAACACTCTACACTAGCCTGTTATTACAGGAGTTCAACACTCTACACTAGCCTGTTATTACAGGAGTTCAACACTCTACACTAGCCTGTTATTACAGGAGTTCATTAGTTCAACACTCTACACTAGCCTGTTATTACATGAGTTCAACACTCCACACTAGCCTGTTATTACAGGAGTTCATTAGTTCAACACTAGCCTGTTATTACAGGAGTTCATTAATTCAACACTCTACACTAGCCTGTTATTACAGGAGTTCAACACTCAACACTAGCCTGTTATTACAGGAGTTCAATAGTTCAACACTCTACACTAGCCTGTTATTACATGAGTTCAACACTCCACACTAGCCTGTTATTACAGGAGTTCAACACTCCACACTAGCCTGTTATTACAGGAGTTCATTAGTTCAACACTAGCCTGTTATTACAGGAGTTCATTAATTCAACACTCTACACTAGCCTGTTATTACAGGAGTTCAACACTCAACACTAGCCTGTTATTACAGGAGTTCAATAGTTCAACACTCTACACTAGCCTGTTATTACATGAGTTCAACACTCTACACTAGCCTGTTATTACAGGAGTTCATTAGTTCAACACTCTACACTAGCCTGTTATTACATGAGTTCAACACTCCACACTAGCCTGTTATTACAGGAGTTCATTAGTTCAACACTCTACACTAGCCTGTTATTACATGAGTTCAACACTCCACACTAGACTGTTATTACAGGAGTTCATTAGTTCAACACTAGCCTGTTATTACAGGAGTTCATTAAATCAACACTCTACACTAGCCTGTTATTACAGGAGTTCAACACTCAACACTAGCCTGTTATTACAGGAGTTCAACACTCAACACTAGCCTGTTATTACAGGAGTTCATTAGTTCAACACTAGCCTGTTATTACAGGAGTTCATTAATTCAACACTCTACACTAGCCTGTTATTACAGGAGTTCAACACTCAACACTAGCCTGTTATTACAGGAGTTCAACACTCAACACTAGCCTGTTATTACAGGAGTTCATTAATTCAACACTCTACACTAGCCTGTTATTACAGGAGTTCATTAGTTCAACACTCCACACTAGCCTGTTATTACAGGAGTTCATTAGTTCAACACTCTACACTAGCCTGTTATTACATGAGTTCAACACTCCACACTAGCCTGTTATTACAGGAGTCCATTAGTTCAACACTAGCCTGTTATTACAGGAGTTCATTAATTCAACACTCTACACTAGCCTGTTATTACAGGAGTTCAACACTCAACACTAGCCTGTTATTACAGGAGTTCATTAGTTCAACACTAGCCTGTTATTACAGGAGTTCATTAATTCAACACTCTACACTAGCCTGTTATTACAGGAGTTCATTAGTTCAACACTCCACACTAGCCTGTTATTACAGGAGTTCATTAGTTCAACACTCTACACTAGCCTGTTATTACATGAGTTCAACACTCCACACTAGCCTGTTATTACAGGAGTTCATTAGTTCAACACTCTACACTAGCCTGTTATTACAGGAGTTCATTAGTTCAACACTCTACACTAGCCTGTTATTACAGGAGTTCAACACTCCACACTAGCCTGTTATTACAGGAGTTCATTAGTTCAACACTCTACACTAGCTTGTTATTACAGGAGTTCAACACTCCACACTAGCCTGTTATTACAGGAGTTCAGTAGTTCAACACTCAACACTAGCCTGTTATTACAAGAGTTCAACACTCAACACTAGCCTGTTATTACAGGAGTTCAACACTCTACACTAGCTTGTTATTACAGGAGTTCAACACTCCACACTAGCCTGTTATTACAGGAGTTCATTAGCTCAACACTCTACACTAGCCTGTTATTACAGGAGTTCATTAGTTCAACACTCTACACTAGCCTGTTATTACAGGAGTTCAGTAGTTCAACACTCAACACTAGCCTGTTATTACAGGAGTTCATTAGTTCAACACTCAACACTAGCCTGTTATTACAGGAGTTCAGTAGTTCAACACTCTACACTAGCCTGTTATTACAGGAGTTCAACACTCTACACTAGCCTGTTATTACAGGAGTTCATTAGCTCAACACTAGCCTGTTATTACAGGAGTTCAGTAGTTCAACACTCTACACTAGCCTGTTATTACAGGAAGTTCAACACTCCACACTAGCCTGTTATTACAGGAGTTCATTAGTTCAACACTCCACACTAGCCTGTTATTACAGGAGTTCAGTAGTTCAATACTCAACACTAGCCTGTTATTACAGGAGTTCAACACTCCACACTAGCCTGTTATTACAGGAGTTCAGTAGTTCAACACTCTACACTAGCCTGTGATTACATGAGTTCAATACTCAACACTCTACACTAGCCTGTTATTACAGGAGTTCAACACTCTACACTAGCCTGTTATTACAGGAGTTCAATACTCAACACTAGCCTGTTATTACAGGAGTTCAGTAGTTCAACACTCTACACTAGCCTGTTATTACAGGAGTTCAACACTCTACACTAGCCTGTTATTACAGGAGTTCAACACTCTACACTAGCCTGTTATTACAGGAGTTCAGTAGTTCAACACTCAACACTAGCCTGTTATTATAGGAGTTCAACACTCCACACTAGCCTGTTATTACAGGAGTTCATTAGTTCAACACTCCACACTAGCCTGTTATTACAGGAGTTCAGTAGTTCAATACTCAACACTAGCCTGTTATTACAGGAGTTCAACACTCAACACTAGCCTGTTATTACAGGAGTTCAACACTCTACACTAGCCTGTGATTACAGGAGTTAATACTCAACACTCTACACTAGCCTGTTATTACAGGAGTTCAACACTCTACACTAGCCTGTTATTACAGGAGTTCAATACTCAACACTAGCCTGTTATTACAGGAGTTCAGTAGTTCAACACTCTACACTAGCCTGTTATTACAGGAGTTCAATACTCTACACTAGCCTGTTATTACAGGAGTTCAACACTCCACACTAGCCTGTTATTACAGGAGTTCAACACTCAACACTAGCCTGTTATTACAGGAGTTCATTAGTTCAACACTCTACACTAGCCTGTTATTACAGGAGTTCATTAGTTCAACACTCAACACTAGCCTGTTATTACAGGAGTTCAACACTCTACACTAGCCTGTTATTACAGGAGTTCAACACTCTACACTAGCCTGTTATTACAGGAGTTCAATACTCAACACTAGCCTGTTATTACAGGAGTTCAACACTCTACACTAGCCTGTTATTACAGGAGTTCATTAGTTCAACACTCTACACTAGCCTGTTATTACAGGAGTCCATTCGTTCAACACTCTACACTAGCCTGTTATTACAGGAGTTCATTAGTTCAACACTCTACACTAGCCTGTTATTACAGTAGTTCAACACTCTACACTAGCCTGTTATTACAGGAGTTCAACACTCCACACTAGCCTGTTATTACAGGAGTTCAACACTCTACACTAGCCTGTTATTACAGGAGTTCATTAGTTCAACACTCTACACTAGCCTGTTATTACAGGAGTTCAACACTCTACACTAGCCTGTTATTACAGGAGTTACACACTCTACACTAGCCTGTTATTACAGGAGTTCAACACTCTACACTAGCCTGTTATTACAGGAGTTCAACACTCTACACTAGCCTGTTATTACAGGAGTCCATTAGTTCAACACTCAACACTAGCCTTTTGCTACAGTTGTTCAAGTTCAAAGTCAAGATCATTGAGACTGGGCAGATGGCAAGGCCATCATCTGTTTGCTCTAAAGGTCAGGCTAGCGAGCCGCTGGTTCACGGCTGGGTAAATGGGTCAAATGACCTCTGACCCCAGTTCAAGTATAACAGCTGCTGAGTTCAAAAGGTTAAAGCACTGTCTGGGGAAAAAAAAGGTCAATAAAGCAACCGTTGGAATCGAACGACATCATAGATTACCTTGGGACAACCACAGAGCAAAGCCAGTAACAGCACACAAATTAGGCCTAGGCAGGCCTGTATTTTATCCTGATTAAAAGCTTCCTGTATTCACCTATTGAGTAATACAGAGGTTTAGGCCTAAACAGTTTAAACTGACTGCACGCCCACTTTGCATGGGCAGCATTCCAAAAGCGGTTAGTCCATGCAAAGTGGGATGTTAATAGTGTCACGTGCAGCAACTAATATCTCCCTCCTTAACCGGAATGTCAAGATGTCCTTCTACCACAGTATGATAAGGTCCATTTGGATGTTTTAGCCTAACTACCAATGATAAGATAAATATCAGTATGCAAGCTAAGCACACCACACACGTGTATATACCTGGAATAGTATAAAGCAATCCCCCCCATAAAAAAAAAAAAAAGTAAAAAAAAAAGTGATAAGTCGCTCTGGATAAGAGCGTCTGCTAAATGATGTAAAAAAAATAAATAAAATGTAAATGTATACAGGCAGTTGAATCATCATAATTGGGTCGGAGCAGGTTTTGTGCTGAGCCCAGTGGTCTGTGTACGTGTTATATTTAGAGGCCTGACAGAGGCAGCCCGTAACCCTCTGCGGGTTGGCGGCAGCAGGACCACGGCAGACCCGACTCTAGCATCGCTTTTCACCCTTGTCAAAATGGAGCGGAGCCCAAGACCAACATTAGAAAAGGTGAGGGAAGACGAGAGTAAACATAACACTTCCAGGAGTCAGTGTTTTATAACTGAAATGTAAACAGTGGGGAAAATATCCACATCCCCTGCAAAATGCTACGGTACAGGGTGAGGAGAAACACACAGACCTGGTGTAGCCATCTCTTAACTGAACACGGCGTCAGCACGCTTCGGTTCGGCTGGGGCCTGGCTGAACTCGGCTAGGCGAACCGAACGCGCGTGCTAGCATAGTCCCTTGAAAGACCTTCGCTTGAAAAACGAAAAAAAAGCAGCAATAGTACTGTTTGTCCATTTTGTGACAACGTAGCCACTTCCTCAAAATAGTCAGAATTAAATCTGACTCAAGAAATCTGTCATTACTTATGAAGTTTTTGCCGAGTTGATCTTTTCAAATGTTATATCTGACTAAGGCGTATTAGCCAAAGTAACAGAATAGCATTTGATCCAGACAGATAAACTCAGCTACTGCTCCCAATCGTTGGGCGTCTTTAGAGTTCAATATCACTACATTTGAAAAGATATGTCCATTGTTTTGAGACAGCCATGTACGCATTAATATAATTAATTATACAATCAATCTGACTTTGTTTTTACCAATCAAAGTACAAAAACAACAACAAAATGGTAATCATTTATTTGAATGGCAAATCTCTATTGATAAACTACGTAAAACAATTTGTAGCCTAGGTCTATTGACAATACAGGTGAATGCGTATTATTCAATAGGAGTGTGCATGCACTGAGTTATTGAGCTTATTTTAGCTGATATCATCCGGCTACAGATGACAAACGATCCCTTCCATTTAGAACTTATTTTATTGGTAACTGCTGAGAGAATATTTAATTGTACTGATTAACAACATTTGCATAGAAGAAGCAAATCTCTTCTTTTCTAAAAGTGTCTCTTTAAAAAGTAATGACATTTGCAAGGCAGAATGTGGAATTTAGTGGAAACCAGAAGAGGGGCAAAGAAAGACAAAGAAGTGAATTCGTTTTTGGTGGTGAGGGAAACATTTTTGGTGACAATCAGCTTTGAAAATCAGCATATTTTGCATTATGGTCTGCATATTGTCACAAACAAAGTACCTAGGGTAGTGAATTCAGCTGTAAGCTTGCAAGGAAAGTTAGCCTATAATTGAAGCTGGTATCGTCTTGCATTGTAAAAAGTGTTCTAGCCTGTATGGACATTGTTTTGCGAACAGTAACAGTTTCAACATTTCCACATGCCGTGTCGCATTATTCAAGTGTGTTAACTTCTGTGCAGCGTGAGTGGGAAGCTAATGCAGCCCAGACAGCTCTAGCAATGGAGCAGGCTTTTCACGCTATAATGGGGCTGAGCTAATATACAGACGTTTCGGCATACCACGCAACACCACTTAAGACATCTAAAAAAAATGACCTCCCTGAACCTATCAAACATTTAGAGCCCCCGTGGAACTGGACACACAGAGAACATCCCCCCTTTAAAGCAAATCAATACAACCCTAACTGCTGAACAGACTGGCCACTGCATTACAACAGGGCTTAGCTCAGGGTCCTGGTGGGAAAAGACTGTTAGCCTTCACTGAACTGAACTCTTCACGGGCTGGGGATGGAGAGGGGGAGTATTATGAGGGGAGAGGGGGGAGAGGGAGCCTGAGAGGAAGAGAGAGTATTATGGTGAGAGAGGGGGGAGAGAGAGAGAGACAGAGACAGAGAGAGAGAGAGAGAGAGAGAGAGAGAGAGAGAGAGAGAGAGAGAGAGAGAGAGAGAGAGAGAGAGAGAGAGAGACAGAGAGAGAGACAGAGACAGAGACAGAGAGAGAGACAGAGAGAGAGACAGAGACAGAGAGAGACAGAGACAGAGACAGAGACAGAGACAGAGACAGAGACAGAGACAGAGACAGAGACAGAGACAGAGACAGAGACAGAGAGAGAGAGAGAGAGAGAGAGAGAGAGAGAGAGACAGAGACAGAGACAGAGACAGAGACAGAGACAGAGACAGAGACAGAGACAGAGACAGAGACAGAGACAGAGACAGAGACAGAGAGAGAGAGAGAGAGACAGAGAGAGACAGAGAGAGAGAGAGAGAGAGAGAGAGAGAGAGAGAGAGAGAGACAGAGACAGAGACAGAGACAGAGAGAGAGAGAGAGACAGAGACAGAGACAGAGAGAGAGAGAGAGAGAGAGAGAGAGAGAGAGAGAGAGAGAGAGAGAGAGAGAGAGAGAGAGAGACAGAGACGAGAGAGACAGAGACAGAGACAGAGACAGAGACAGAGACAGAGACAGAGACAGAGACAGAGACAGAGACAGAGACAGAGACAGAGACAGAGACAGAGACAGAGACAGAGACAGAGACAGAGAGAGAGAGAGAGAGAGAGAGAGAGAGAGAGAGAGAGAGAGAGAGAGAGAGAGAGAGACAGAGACAGAGACAGAGACAGAGACAGAGACAGAGACAGAGACAGAGACAGAGACAGAGAGAGAGAGAGAGAGAGAGCGAGAGAGAGGAGGTGATGTGTTCAAATGCCAGTTATGGATCCAGTCTCAAGCCCTGATATACATCATAAGTCACAGCGGTGTGACCTATTAGAAGACTGCTATATCAGAATTCAAGCCTTGGACTTTCAACCAAGCACCGATATCAGAATTCAATATCATTAATTCAATCCCTGTAGTCAATAAGGCCAGAGAGACACCCAAGTATCCTGGGGTCATCTATAGCAGTGTTCTCCACAAGTACAGAGTAGCCAGTCAAATAGAAAAAAGTAGCCAGCCAAGCACCCCAGGGTTCAACATGTTTTGCCGAAAGGAGCTCTAAAGCAAAACGTGACAGAACAATACTGGTAACTAACCCCTTCATCTGTGTTGTGACTTTTAGCTAGCAAGCTACTTACCAGCGTGCTGGAAAACGCTCACGGTGTTCTGTCTGGATGCCATAGTGATAATTTAACGTTCTACAAGCAGTTCATCCCAGGACACCTGTATGCCTGATCTGTCCATCTGAAGCCTGCTTGATGGAATCAGGGTGCATGGCTCCACATCCTCTCCCCCTCCCCTCCCCATCAATCTCTGTAGTTGGTTGCATTTCCTAAAGCCTAAGTAATCGGGGCGGCAGGTAGCTTAGTGGTTAAGAGCGTTGGGCCAGTAGTCGAAAGGTTGCTGGTTCGAATCCCCGAGCCGACTAGGTGAAAAACCTGTCGATGTGCCCTTGAGCAAGGCACTTAACCCTAATTGCTCCTGTAAGTCGCTCTGGATATGAGCGTCTGCTAAAATGACTAAAATGTCAATGTAATTCACTTTTACGTGATATGATTATCACATTGTTACTTTGTATAGTTTATTTCAAGCATACGGATGGGAGATTAGTGTTACAAATTGTAGGAATCAATGGGGTCCTGCACACTGTAGGCTGGCTGGGTCCCTATATTAGGCTTATGGCTGAAATAAAAAAAAGTATCTGTCAAATGATGTCTCACCTTTACATCTCATGAGTGTTCATGCTGATCAATATTTTGGCTACGCTGGTCTATTGTAAATGATCAAATAAATGTCTGATCGATACATACAATTCTGGACATAGTCATTTATAATGCTAATGCAGAGGCATCAATAAATTGTCCAGTACACTTACTGTATGCTGTTTTCATGTATATTCCCTTATGTCTCAGGCTTTACTCATTCAAGAAGTGTATCAGTGAACTGTATTCTGTAATTAGTTACAAAACTGCTGTTTTTCTGACATCCAACAGTCCCTTGATCAGCTCTGTTGACCATGAGAGCACTGTGAAGAGAAAATGGGGTGAGGTATACTATTTAGGCTTGGAATGACATGTGACCCATTGTTTACCTTGTTACCTGGCAACGACCACAAGGGTGTTTCAAAGAGCTGTCAGTCAAGGCGAGCTCATGAATATAATCTCCCCGCCTACTCAGCCTGTTCTATCAGGCTTCCTCATAGAGATGAGAGAGATGGTATACAGTTCTTCAATTCTGAGCATTTTAATAGTGTTCAAATATTGTTTTGGTCATTCATAGGCTATTTTTACTTGGGAAATGGGATGACTGTGCAGGACCTTCCAACATTTAATTGAAAAGGTTTTTAGGAAAGCCTTTCTAATTAAATCAAATTGTATTTGCCACATGCTTACAAGCCCTTAACCAACAATGCAAAGTAAAACAAATAAAAAAAAGTGTTAAGCAAAAAATTATAAAAGCAAATAACTAAAGAGCAGCAGTAAAATAAAATAACAGTAGGGAGGCTATATACAGGGGGGTACCGGTGCAGAGTCAATGTGCGGGGGCACCGGCTAGTCGAGGTGATTTAGGTAATTTGTACATGTGGGTAGAGTTAGTGACCAGAAGACCGTTTTCTATCGACAAGAAGACAATTTTCATTAGCATCATCGCTAATGGCTACACAAAGTGGTAGACACACACACCACACACACGTTTCCTCTTCAGAAAGTTGCAGGAAATACGAATCACTGATGCATTCTGTTCATTTCTTATGATAAACTTGTTGATTCCCTACTATGATCAATAAAACATTTTATATTGTTGAATTCCGTTTTAATGCCTGGATTCCTTGAGTGCCCTAATGATCCTATCTGGACCAGAATGAGGCTCTCCACTACCTGTTGTTCCTGCAGTGATGATTCACCATCTTCATCGAATGTTTTCATAATGTATCTGCAGGTGATCTCCAAAAAGACTAGGCCTATCAGTATCCAATGCAAATTAGGGAACCAAATCAACGGCTCTCTAAGCGATGCGATTCGGTAGGCTACACTGACTGACGAGACGAGAGTCACTGACTTTATCGTCACTGTCTGGCAAGCCCCGACATCCTAGGAAATCCTTTGGTTTACTTGTCCCGATGCGATACCATGGACATAAACTCAGCAAAAAAAGAAATGTCCCTTTTTCAGGACCCTGTCTTTCAAAGATAATTAGTAAAAATCCAAATAACTTCACAGATCTTCATTGTAAAGGGTTTAAACACTGTTTCCCATGCTTGTTCAATGAACCATAAACAATTAATGAACATGCACCTGTGGAACGGTCGTTAAGACACTAACAGACGGTAGGTAATTAAGGTCACAGTTATGAAAACTTAGGACACTAAAGAGGCCTTTCTACTGACTGAAAAACACCAAAAGAAAGTTGCCCAGGGTCCCTGCTCATCTGTGTGAACGTGCCTTAGGCATGCTGCAAGGAGGCATGAGGACTGCAGATGTGGCCAGGGCAATACATTGCAATGTCCGTACTGTGAGACGCCTAAGACAGCGCTACAGGGAGACAGGACGGACAGCTGATCATCCTCGCAGTGGCAGACCACATGTAACAACACCTGCACAGGATCGGTACATCCGAACATCACACCTGCGGGACAGGTACAGGATGGGAATAACAACTGCCCGAGTTACACCAGGAACGCACAATCCCTCCATCAGTGCTCAGACTGTCCGCAATAGGCTGAGAGAGGCTGGACTGAGGGCTTATAGGCCTGTTGTAAGGAAGGTCCTCACCAGACATCACAGGCAACAACGTCGGCTATGGGCACAAACCCACCGTCGCTGGACCAGACAGGACTGGCAAAAAGTGCTCTTCACTGACGAGTCGCGGTTTTGTCTCACCAGGGGTGATGGTCGGATTCGCATTTATCGTCGAAGGAATGAGTGTTACACTGAGGCCTGTCCTCTGGAGCGGGATCGATTTGGAGGTGGATGGTCCGTCATGGTCTGGGCGGTGTGTCACAGCATCATCAGACTGAGCTTGTTGTCATTGCAGGCAATTTCAACGCTGTGCGTTACAGGGAAGACATCCTCCTCCCTCATGTGGTACCCTTCCTGCAGGCTCATCCTGACATGACCCTCCAGCATGTCAATGCCACCAGCCATACTGCTCGTTCTGTGAGTGATTTCCTGCAAGACAGGAATGTCAGTGTTCTGCCATGGCCAGCGAAGAACCTGGATCTCAATCCCATTGAGCACGTCTGGGACCTGTTGGATTGGAGGGTGAGGGCTAGGGCCATTCCCCCCAGAAATGTCCGGGAACTTGCAGGTGCCTTGGTGGAAGAGTGGGGGAACATCTCACAGCAAGAACTGTCAAATCTGGTGCAGTCCATGAGGAGGAGATGCACTGCAGTACTTAATGCAGCTGGTGGCCACACCAGATACTGACTGTTACTTGTGATTTTGACCCCCCCTTTGTTCAGGGACACATTATTCAATTTCTGTTAGTCACATGTCTGTGGAACTTGTTCAGTTTATGTCTCGGTTGTTGAATCTTGTTATGTTCATACAAATGTTAAGCTCAAATGTTAAGTTTGCTGAAAATAAACGCAGTTGACAGTGAGAGGACGTTTCTTTTTTTTGCTGAGTTTATAACCTGTGGGTGAGGTAGGGGGGCTGTGTGGGGTGATGCTCACACTACAAGCAAGAATAGGCGTATATTTCAGCTTAAGTTTCTGCACTGAGGATAGCTCTATACTGGGACCATGATGATGGTGATGAGGGGATGAAGTCGGCATGGCAACACACACCAATGCCAACTGCCACCTAAACATCATCTTCAGTTCTATATGGAACACAACAAAGGCCCTCCAAGGTAACACAAGGCTGATGACAAACTGTGTATGCACACACGCTCAATAAAAAGATAAACAAAGGAAGAGATATGAACACACACACACACACACCAGCCGTGCCAGCGTCCGTCACTGGGCAGAGAGCCATAGCAAAGGCATAAAGCCCATCTCCTCTACTCTCTGTGTAGCAACAGAGGAGTACAAATATCCACCCCAGGTCACCGGTCTGAGTCCAGACCACCTCCTAAATTAACAGCCAACACCAGACCAGCCAACACCAGACCAGCCAACACCAGACCAGCCAACACCAGACCAGCCAACACCAGACCAGCCAACACCAGACCAGCCAACACCAGACCAGCCAACACCAGACCAGCCAACACCAGACCAGCCAACACCAGACCAGCCCCCAGCCAACACAGCCACAAGCAGCCAACACCAGACCAGCCAACACCAGCCAACACCAGACCAGCCAACACCAGACCAGCCAACACCAGACCAGCCACACAGACAGCAACACCAGACCAGCCAACACCAGACCAGCCAACACAAGACCAGCCAACACCAGCCAACACCAGACCAGCCAACACCAGACCAGCCAACACCAGACCAGCCAACACCAGACCAGCCAACACCAGCCAACACCAGACCAGCCAACACCAGACCAGCCAACACCAGACCAGCCGCTGAGCGATTTAAACCATGCATGATGGAGGTTGCCCCTAAATGCAGTTCTTGGATCGGCTTACCATCGCCTAAACTAACCTTAACCATTAAGAGGTAAAACACTAGAACTGTCCCTAGATCAGTTTTCATCTTCGCCAACCAGAGACGGCTGATCAGATCAACACGGTGCACATGGATGCATGGCCTCTCTACACCTGTGGTCTACCACTTCCCGGCTGAGCCGTTGACGCTCCTAGACGTTTCCAATTCACAATAACAGCACTTACAGTTGGACCGGGGCAGCTCTAGCAGGGCAGAAGTTTGACGAACTGACTTGTTGGTTAAGGTGGCATCCTATGACTGTGCCACGTTGGAAGTCACTGAGCTCTTCAGTACGGGCCATTCTACTGCCAATGTTTGTCTATGGAGATTGCATGGCTGTGTGCTCGATTTTATACACCTGTCAGCAACAGGTGCGGCTGAAAACGCCCAATCCACTATTTTGAAGGGGTGTCCACATCCTTTTGACCATGTAGTGTATGAATTAGCCACATTTTATGGACACTTTTAAGAAGGTACCATATTGGGTATATTTGAGGCATCACCACTCTGTCTCACTTCGAGGCATCTCCACCCTGTCTCACTTCGAGGCATCACCACTCTGTCTCACTTCGAGGCATCACCACTCTGTCTCACTTCGAGGCATCACCACCCTGTCTCACTTCGAGGCATCACCACCCTGTCTCACTTCGAGGCATCACCACTCTGTCTCACTTCGAGGCATCACCACCCTGTCTCACTTCGAGGCATCACCACCCTGTCTCACTTCGAGGCATCACCACTCTGTCTCACTTCGAGGCATCACCACTCTGTCTCACTTCGAGGCATCACCACCCTGTCTCACTTCGAGGCATCACCACCCTGTCTCACTTCGAGGCATCACCACTCTGTCTCACTTCGAGGCATCACCACTCTGTCTCACTTCGAGGCATCACCACCCTGTCTCACTTCGAGGCATCACCACTCTGTCTCACTTCGAGGCATCTCCGGTAGGAACAAATACATGATGCCTGGCCACACCGTTAAAAAACGCCTGGGAAAAGATGATGCCTTGTAAAGAAACTAACTAACGTAGCTGTAATGGACTGGCATTAGGGGTGTTAAAACCTTCTCCATCTGTATTCATTGTCACCATCTATTTTCCAGTGAGATCTCGACTAAAAGAATTGCAGACGTAGTAACACTACCATTTAGAGTCATAAAAACCTGGGAGAGAGAGACACTAAAGGCTCAGAGCACTCTCTATCCCAGGGAGCCAGAGACAGACTAACTAACAGCTCAAAGCACTCTCTATCCCAGGGAGCCAGAGACAGACTAACTAACAGCTCAAAGCACTCTCTATCCCAGGGAGCCAGAGACAGACTAACTAACAGCTCAAAGCACTCTCTATCCCAGGGAGCCAGAGACAGACTAACTAACAGCTCAAAGCACTCTCTATCCCAGGGAGCCAGAGACAGACTAACTAACAGCTCAAAGCACTCTCTATCCCAGGGAGCCAGAGACAGACTAACTAACAGCTCAAAGCACTCTCTATCCCAGGGAGCCAGAGACAGACTAACTAACAGCTCAAAGCACTCTCTATCCCAGGGAGCCAGACAGCTCAAAGCACTCTCTATCCCAGGGAGCCAGAGACAGACTAACTAACAGCTCAAAGCACTCTCTATCCCAGGGAGCCAGAGACAGACTAACTAACAGCTCAAAGCACTCTCTATCCCAGGGAGCCAGAGACAGACTAACTAACAGCTCAAAGCACTCTCTATCTCAGGGAGCCAGAGACAGACTAACTAACAGCTCAAAGCACTCTCTATCCCAGGGAGCCAGAGACAGACTAACTAACAGCTCAAAGCACTCTCTATCCCAGGGAGCCAGAGACAGACTAACTAACAGCTCAAAGCACTCTCTATCCCAGGGAGCCAGAGACAGACTAGCTAACAGCTCAAAGCACTCTCTATCCCGGGGAGCCAGAGACAGACTAACTAACAGCTCAAAGCACTCTCTATCCCGGGGAGCCAGAGACAGACTAACTAACAGCTCAAAGCACTCTCTATCCCAGGGAGCCAGAGACAGACTAACTAACAGCTCAAAGCACTCTCTATCCCGGGGAGCCAGAGACAGACTAACTAACAGCTCAAAGCACTATCTATCCCAGGGAGCCAGAGACAGACTAACTAACAGCTTAAAGCACTCTCTATCCCAGGGAGCCAGAGACAGACTAACTAACAGCTCAAAGCACTCTCCATCCCAGGGAGCCAGAGACAGACTAACTAACAGCTCAAAGCACTCTCTATCCCAGGGAGCCAGAGACAGACTAACTAACAGCTCAAAGCACTCTCTATCCCAGGGAGCCAGAGACAGACTAACTAACAGCTCAAAGCACTCTCTATCCCAGGGAGCCAGAGACAGACTAACTAACAGCTCAAAGCACTATCTATCCCAGGGAGCCAGAGACAGACTAACTAACAGCTTAAAGCACTCTCTATCCCGGGGAGCCAGAGACAAGACTAACTAACAGCTCAAAGCACTCTCTAACCCTAACCCGGGGAGCCAGAGACAGACTAACTAACAGCTCAAAGTACTCTCTATCCCGGGGAGCCAGAGACAGACTAACTAACAGCTCAAAGCACTCTTTGTCCAGTAGCTGTTTCTCATTGAGGGAATAAAAAGTGCCACAGATCAAATGAGGTTTTAATGGCCATAAACAGGCAGGCTGCTATTTAAGCCCTGGACACACGCAACAGCTATTGATGTTGGTTCGGTTGTGCTGCTGTTACAGAATATATGACCCCAAAAAAACTACCCAATGTAATGCAGCAGCACACAGGGGAGTCATGCACCCAAAAACCCTGAGGGGGCACAAAGTATGTGAGGATGGCTGGGGAGAGGTTCGGAGGTGCCCCCCCGTCCGTAAGTTGGAGAATTTTGAATTTTTCAAACACCCGAAACACATTTTTCCTGCAATCTAGAGCCATAATCATATTGCAATGTAAAAAAAAAAATGTATATTTTTCTGCATATTTAAGCATAATTCTTGAGCCATCTGTATTCTGACGGGTGGTTCTTTTTTTAAATAAACAAAATATGATTCTCTGAATCTCTGCTAAAATCTGGGTAAAAGATTTAAAGGAATGCAAGTCTTATTCAGTACATTTATCTTTTCTAGTCTACCAACCTTAAGTCTGCCACCTAAGATACTCAGACAAGATGGCTGCTATAATAGTTTTTATTTATTTGTTCACCTTTATTTAACCAGGTAAGCCAGTTGAGAACAAGTTCTCATTTACAACTGCGACCTGGCCAAGATAAAGCAAAGCAGTGTGATAAAAAACAACAACACATAGTTACATATGGGGTAAACAAAACATAAAGTCAAAAATACAACAGAAAATATATATACAGTGACGGGTGTGGATAACTTGATTGACAGCCTGAAATGGCTTCTTGGCAGCTAGTGGGAGATTGGGAACCTAAATAGGCTAGCTAAAGCCAACTTCAGAAAATTGCTAGGTGGCTTTTATTTTATTTTTTACAGGACAGATCTGAGGGTGCACCTGTGCCCCCTATGGGCATGACTCCTCTGGCAGAATCCACCACTATAAGCACCATTTTCTGATCAAAGGGAGGCAGCTAACAAGTTTGCAAACAACTGACAAGCCTGAGTACAGACAGACAGGCCGTGATGATCAGAGATTCTCCTTGGAAGGCAGCACATTGGGAGCAGGCAGCACAGTGGGAGCAGGCAGCACAGTGGGAGCAGGCAGCACAGTGGGAGCAGGAAGCACAGTGGGAGCAGGAAGCACAGTGCGAGGGCCAGTAAATAAGATGTCATCAATAATAGCCAGTGAACGTTCTGAGAGCACACAGCTCTGGCTGGTTCCTCTCCTCCAGATAGGCCTGCTGGCCTCTGCTCTGCACGCAACCAGATTCACTGTCCTGACTAACAGCTTCTGATGGGCCTTTGCCATATTTACCCAGGGCCTTATCACAAACTTGTGTGATGCATATTTCATGTCCTGGCTGTGCAGTGCAGTGCACTGCGCTGGCAGTCAATGTATCAAAAGCCAGATCCCAGACAAATGTGGACACTCCACTTCAAAGAGGGAGAAAAAAATAAAAAAGAGGACGGAAAGGGAGGGAGGATGCAAGTTACTGAAATAATTTCATCTGTAGATGAATCACAGGCAACAGCAGAAGGGATCAAATACATTTGGATAAACGGAGATGAGCCTTGATTATAGCGCATGAGTGCAGCATAGTCAGCATATGGCCAAGCACACATTTAGACTACAGCCCTATTGAACGTGATAATAATAATAATAATAATAAGTCATTTAGCAGACGCTTTTATCCAAAGCGACTTACAGTCATAGATATATTCATTCTTCCCCTACTACAAACAAATCGGCTGTTTCTTTCCTCCCAACATGGTGCATTTCCACCCCCAACCAAATTGAGAACCTTCCTGACTAAAAAAGAATTCATGTTATGCCACAAATATAACGTAGATTGCTAGTAAGTAAGCCACATGTGGCACCGGTCTTGCATACCGATACAATTTGCAACACTAATGTTTTTGTGTTCGTTAAAAATGTAATATAATGCCAGATGAGAAGAGCGCGTAATAAGGGTTTAGCAAGCTGCTGCCTGGACGGAACTGCTGTGCTGCAACTTATCCGAGTCGACAACAACACAACCTAGCTTTAGCTATGTTAGCAAAAACAACTAGCTAGTTAGGTCAGTTATCACTCAAATGCAGCCGAATGTGTTCAAATCTATTGGGCTAGAAAGTTACCGTCAAACTCAAACTTGTCTAAGCGTTTGGGTCTGATCTGACAGCTCCAGAGGACATCACTGATAACACAGCGCCACCATCGTAGACGCACTTCATGTTTTTTCTCCAAAGACCAACAAACCCAAGCTCCATACCAAGCTAACAAGCAGTTAGCTGCCTAGCTACTTCATGCTAAAAAGTTGACAAGGAGACATGCGTGTATTTCTGGGGGATATTATGGTCTGCTCCGGACCCAGAATTGTGTTTTTATGCTGTAACGACGTTACCCCCCCACGCCATCGCCAGGGCACCAGCCGATCGATGGGAATTGAACAAAGAGGATCAATTTCTGATCAGCGAGAAAGCCACTTTCATCAATGCGAAAATAGGTCTCTCTACAAGCGGATCGAAATACCGACAGAAAAGCCATTCGAACCCAAAACATATTGTCAACGCAGCGAACTTAGCAAAAAAAAAAGAAATTGTACGAAGCAACTCAAAGTAGAAAAGACTGACCTGCAGTAGTTGTAAATCAAAGCGTTTCCAATATTGAAACATTGATCCCGCATTGGCCGCCATCTTGAGGCATATTGAGACGGAATGAGAAGCTGACAGAGAGAGAGAGGGTTAGGGTTCAGTGGATGAGCAGAAAACACGGAGCGGAGCTATCGAACAGTCCCTTCGCTTATTGAACAGTGTCGAGGAATGGACTTTATTGAACGGGAACCTACTGTATTGAATACTGCCACGGAGTAGTGTGGGAGCTGGCAATTTTCTAGAGGGTAAAATGTGGACTGGATTTCTACATGGCTCGCGAACTGATGCTCTTTCTTAGTTATTTGATACATTTACATTTACATTTTCGTCATTTAGCAGACGCTCTTATCCAGAGCGACTTACAAATTGGTGCATTCACCTTATAGCCAGTGGGATAACCACTTTACAAATGTTTTTGGGGGGTGGGGTAAGGGGGGGTAGAAGGATTACTTGATCCTATCCCAGGTATTCCTTAAAGAGGTGGGGTTTCAAGTGTCTCCAGAAGGTGGTGAGTGACTCCGCAGTCCTGGCGTCGTGAGGGAGCTTGTTCCACCGTTGGGGTACCAGAGCAGCGAACAGTTTTGACTGGGCTGAGCGGGAACTGTGCTTCGCAGAGGTAGGGGGGCCAGCAGGCCAGAGGTGGATGAACGCAATGCCCTCGTTTGGGTGTAGGGACTGATCAGAGCCTGAAGGTACGGAGGTGCCGTTCCCCTCACAGCTCCGTAGGCAAGCACCATGGTCTTGTAGCAGATGCGAGCTTCAACTGGAAGCCAGTGGAGTGTGCAGAGGAGCGGGGTGACGTGAGAGAACTTGGGAAGGTTGAACACCAGACGGGCTGCGGCGTTCTGGATGAGTTGTAGGGGTTTAATGGCACAGGCAGGGAGCCCAGCCAACAGCGAGTTGCAGTAATCCAGACGGGAGATGACAAGTGCCTGGATTAGGACCTGTGCCGCTTCCTGTGTAAGGCAGGGTCGTACTCTGCGAATGTTGTAGAGCATGAACCTACAGGATCGGATCACCGCCTTGATGTTAGCGGAGAACGACAGGGTGTTGTCCAGGGTCACGCCAAGGCTCTTTGCACTCTGGGAGGAGGACACAACGGAGTTGTCAACCGTGATGGCGAGATCATGGAACGGGCAGTCCTTCCCCGGGGAGGAAGATCAGCTCCGTCTTGCCGAGGTTCAGCTTGAGGTGGTGATTCTGTCATCCACACTGATATGTCTGCCAGACATGCAGAGATGCGATTCGCCACCTGGTTATCAGAAAGGGTAAGTGTATACTGTTTGGTTTTCACTCAGAAAGCACATGCTTACATGTCTTACTTACATACATCATTGGTTTTATATATTTTAATGACAACTTTAACCATTTATCTTTAGGCTGTGCACTTCCAGTGCTTATCAATAAAATGTGTAATAGTAGGAGGACACACATGCACACACCAAATTAGGACCCATTGGCAGTCGTAATCATTCACGCCGTAAGCATTGCATTGTTGACTTAAAGGTCCAGTGCAGTTAAAACTCATTTTCTTTCTCATGTGTTTTGTATTATATTGTACAACAGCTGATGAAACTAACACTGCAAAAGTCCGGGAAAACTCCAGGGTTGGATGGCATACCAGGCGAGGTATAACAAACCTTTTTTTGATATACTCAGAGGACCGTTATTAGCATGTTTTAACCACTCCTATGTAAATGGTAGATTATCTGACACTCAAGAAGAAGGTCTGATCTCATTATTACTGAAACAGGATACAAGTGGAAAATATAAAGATCCAGACCATTAGAAAAAATTGGAGGCACCTTACACTTCAGTGTTGTGATGCAAAAATCCTAGCAAAATGTATAGCGCATAGAATTCAAAAGGTATTGTCGGACATTATTCATTCTAATCAGACAGGTTTTTTACATGGACGATACATTGGAGATAATATAAGGCAAGTACTGGAAACAATAGAACACTATGAAACAATAGTACACTATGAAACAATAGTACACTATGAAACAATAGTACACTATGAAACAATAGAACACTATGAAACAATAGAACACTATGAAACAATAGAACACTATGAAACAATAGAACACTATGAAACAATAGAACACTATGAAACAATAGAACACTATGAAACAATAGAACACTGAAACAATAGTACACTATGAAACAATAGAACACTATGAAACAATAGAACACTGTGAAACAATAGAACACTGTGAAACAATAGAACACTGTGAAACAATAGAACACTATGAAACAATAGAACACTATGAAACAATAGAACACTATGAAACAATAGAACACTATGAAACAATAGAACACTATGAAACAATAGAACACTGAAACAATAGAACACTATGAAACAATAGTACATTATGAAACAATAGTACACTATGAAACACTAGAACACTATGAAACACTAGAACACTATGAAACAATAGTACACTATGAAACAATAGAACACTATGAAACAATAGAACACTATGAAACAATAGAACACTATGAAACATCTGGGAAGCCAGGCCTACTATTCATAGCAGACTTTGAAAAGGCATTTGATAAAGTACGACTGCAGTTTATATATAAATGCCTGGACCATTTCAGTTTTGGAGAATCTCTTATAAAATGGGTTAAAAGAATGTAAAGTAACCCTAGGTGTAAAATAGTAAATAATGGCTATTTCTCAGAAAGTTTTAAATTGTCAAGAGGAGTAAAACAAGGTTGTCCACTATCGGCATATCTATTTATTATGGACATCGAAATGTTAGTTATTCAAATCAGATCCAACAATAATATCAAGGGATTAGAAATCCAGGGCTTAAAAACAAAGGTGTCATTGTATGCTGATGATTCATGTTTTATTTTAAATCCACAACTTGAATCACTCCAAAGCCTCATAGAGGATCTAGACACATTTTCTAACCTCTCTGGATTACAACCAAATTATGATAAATGTACTATATTACGTATTGGATCACTAAAAAATAAAAAAAATTACATTACCATGTACTGTAGTTTACCAATAAAACGGTCTGATGGTGATGTGGATATACTCGGAATACATATCCCAAATGAAATAAATGATCTCACTCCAATATGTTTTAATAGAAAGTTAGCAAAAATAGATAAGATCTTGCTACCATGGAAAGGTAAATACCTGTCTATTTGTGGAAAAATCACCCTGATTAACGCTTTAGTATTATCCCAGTTTACCTATTTGCTTATGGTCTTGCCTACGCCTAGCGAACAGTTTTTTAAATTATATGAGAAAAAAATATATTCCATTTTATTTGGAATGGCAAGCCAGACAAAATTAAATGTGCCTATTTATATAATGAATATGAATTCGGAGGACAGAAATTATTAAATATTAAAGCATTAGACCTATCACTAAAAGCTTCAGTCATAAAAAAGTTATACTTAAATCCGAACTGGTTCTCTAGCAAATTAGTAAGATTGTCTCACCCCATGTTCAAGAATGGCCTTTTTCCCTTTATTCAGATTACAACATCTCACTTTCAGTTATTTGAAAAGGAAATCATCTCCCAAATATCACTATTTCTAAAACAAGCCATAGAAAGTTGGTTGGAATTTCAATTTAATGCTCCAGAAACGACAGAACAAATAATGCAACAAATATTGTGGTTAAACTAAAATATACTAATTGATTAAAAAAAAACATTAATTTTTTGAAAGAATGTTTAAAAAAGGTATAATCTTCGTAAATTATATCATAGGTAGGACTGGTGGAGCTAACAAAAACATATGGAAATGTCTGCTCTACCCAAAATTACAACCAAATAATTGCAGCATTACCGCAAAAATGGAAGAGGAAAGTGGAAGGGGGAAAAAGTAAGGAACTTGTCTGTCGGCCTTACATTAAAGACCATAATTGGTGAAAGAAAATTGTGATAAATAAAAAAGTATACCAGTTTCATTTAAGGACCAAAGGATTGACAGCCATCCCATATAGATTGCAAAATAGTTGGGAAGAGATTTTTGACGTACCGATTCCATTGCATAGTGTTTATGAACTGATAAGCAAAACGATGCCGGATTCAAAACGTATAAATTTTCAATTTAAATTATTATACAAAATTCTTGCTACCAATAGAATGTTATTTATATGGGGGATACAATCTTCCCAGCTCTGCAGATTTTGCTACGAAGAGACAGAATCATTAGATCATTTGTTTTGGTACTGTCCATTTGTAGCTTGTTTTCGGTCATAGGTCCAGGAATGGCTAAAGGATTGCAATATTTATCTGGAGCTAACCCTGCAGATAGCACTACTGGGTGATCTGAAAAGTCATAGTCAGTCGATCAATAATATAATAATACTTTTAGCAAAAATGTTTATTTTCAATTTACAATCTGTAGAAACTATGAGAATAGAAGGGTTCAGAACTTTTGTGAAACATCGCAGTACAGTTGAAAAATATATGGCAAATATAAATCCAATATGGATGGTGTTAAGAGATTGATGGGAGGTGTTGAATTGAGCTGAAGGATGGGACTAATAACTAACAACAACTAATAACAACAAGATAACTATGTAAGACATACTGTGTCCATAATAAGTATATAGGTTGTAGGTTGGGAGCTTTTGTGAAAGAGCACAGTTAGAAAGATATGGCATATAGAAGCAAACCGGATGGACATCATGAAAATGATCGGAGAGGTTAAGGTTGAGGGTAGAGGAAGTTCAGGGGTAAAAACAAACAAAATATAATTATTGTAAAATGTATCATAGGTACACTTCAACTGTGAGAGACGGAATCTAAAACAAAAATCCAGAAAATCACATTGTATGATTTTTAAGTAATTAATTTGCATTTTATTGCATGACATAAGTATTTGATCACCTACCAACCAGTAAGAATTCCGGCTCTCACAGACCTGTTAGTTTTTCTTTAAGAAGCCCTCCTGTTCTCCACTCATTACCTGTATTAACTGCACCTGTTTGAACTCGTTACCTGTATAAAAGACACCTGTCCACACACTCAATCAAACAGACTCCAACCTCTCCACAATGGCCAAGACCAGAGAGCTGTGTAAGGACATCAGGGATAAAATTGTAGACCTGCACAAGGCTGGGATGGGCTACAGGACAATAGGCAAGCAGCTTGGTGAGAAGGCAACAACTGTTGGAGCAATTATTAGAAAATGGAAGAAGTTCATGATGACGGTCAATCACCCTCGGTCTGGGGCTCCATGCAAGATCTCACCTCGTGGGGCATCAATGATCATAATGAAGGTGAGGGATCAGCCCAGAACTACACGTCAGGACCTGGTCAATGACCTGAAGAGAGCTGGGACCACAGTCTCAAAGAAAACCATTAGTAACACACTACGCCGTCATGGCTTAAAATCCTGCAGCGCACGCAAGGTCCCCCTGCTCAAGCCAGCGCATGTCCAGGCCCGTCTGAAGTTTGCCAATGACCATCTGGATGATCCAGAGGAGGAATGGGAGAAGGTCATGTGGTCTGATGAGACACAAAAATAGAGCTTTTTGGTCTAAACTCCACTCGCCGTGTTTGGAGGAAGAAGAAGGATGAGTACAACCCCAAGAACACCATCCCAACCGTGAAGCATGGATGTGGAAACATCATTCTTTGGGGATGCTTTTCTGCAAAGGGGACAGGACGACTGCACCGTATTGAGGGGAGGATGGATGGGGCCATGTATCGCGAGATCTTGGCCAACAACCTCCTTCCCTCAGTAAGAGCATTGAAGATGGGTCTTGGCTGGGTCTTCCAGCATGACAACGACCCAAAACACACAGCCAGGGCAACTAAGGAGTGGCTCCGTAAGAAGCATCTCAAGGTCCTAGAGTGGCCTAGCCAGTCTCCAGACCTGAACCCAATAGAAAATCTTTGGAGGGAGCTGAAAGTCCATATTGCCCAGCGACAGCCCCGAAACCTGAAGGATCTGGAGAAGATCTGTATGAAGGAGTGGGCCAAAATCCCTGCTGCAGTGTGTGCAAACCTGGTCAAGACCTACAGGAAACGTATGATCTCTGTAATTGCAAACAAAGGTTTCTGTACCAAATATTAAGTTCTGCTTTTCTGATGTATCAAATACTTATGTCATGCAATAAAATGCAAAATAATTACTTAAAAATCATACAATGTGATTTTCTGGATTTTTGGATTTTTCTTATTTTTTTGGATTTTTTTTGTTTTATTTTCTGGATTTTTTGATTCCGTCCCTCACAGTTGAAGTGTACCTATGATAAAAATTACAGACCTCTACATGCTTTGTAAGTAGGAAAACCTGCAAAATCGGCAGTGTATCAAATACTTGTTCTCCCCACTGTATGTGTATGTATGTATGTATATATATATATATATATATATATATATTTACAAGAAAAAAAGCATATGGGGGATTGGAAGTGATGCAGACAATTACATTGATGGAAGTTACAATCTATCTGCAATATTAAAGCTGATCTACCCCATATAAAAAATGAAATAATAATAACAATTTTAAAAAACACTGTAAAAATGTGAAAAAATAGATCAGTCTTATTTCCTGATAGTTTCTGGTTAAACATACAATCTACACAGGACCTTCTATTCGGCAGATTTTGCATGTGTGACGAGTACTGAGGATACGAAGAGGCAGGACGCAGACGCAGGAATCAACAATGTAAAGGTTTACTTAACACTGAGCAAGAGAACAACAAAGAGCAAGTACACGACAAGACACTAACAATCACACACAACACAACACTGAACAGTCCAGGGCTTTATAGGGGTGGTGATGAGATGATGAGGTGCAGGTGCGCTGGAGGTGATTAGGGTGCGTTGGGTTTCCATTCCGGTGTTGCCGAGGTGGTGCGCTCAGACCGGTGGCTCAGTAGACTGGCGAATCAGAGCGCCGGAGGGGAGCAACGGGAGGAGATGTGACAGCATGGGTGGAGCTTCAGCTTGCCTGGTGACATCACCAGGCGGTAAATTAGTTAATAGACCTATAACAAAGAGAGTTAAACCTTGCTGCCAATAACAGCTAGTTTTCAGTTTTCCCCTCCCCGCTCAGACTACTCCCAGACAGTCCTAGCAAAATTATTGCGTGAGAAATATGGTGCTTTCAATACAACTGCGAACTCTGAAAAAAACTAGGCCAAATCATGATGTCAGTGATCCTCTAGTCGGAAAGTTGGAGCTCTAGAAATATTCCAGAGTTTCCGACTTGGAATTCTGAGTTGGATGACGATTTTTCCAAGTTGGAGCTAGTTTTTTGCAGAGTTCCTAGTTGTCTTGAATGCACTGAAGTTTGAGATTTCCGAGTTCCAAGATCCAAGTTCCTAGCTGTTTTGAACGCGGCAATCCGTTTTGATGCTAAAAAAAGCTATTTTTGTTTCTTTTTGAGCATTTTAATGAAAAACTATTACAATAAGGTACTTAATTGTTACCCAGAAATGATTTGATATTGAGATAAAAACAGCTGCATTGGTTCTTTAAAGTGTTGCATTGTTTTGTATTTTTAGACTTTTTTATCAACTGGAGGGCTGATTGCATTTTCCAATTGAGTTATTTGTGTGGAGGCCACCCAACTGACAACCCTTTAGGCTAATGAGGCTTTTAATGGCGTCTTTGTGAGCCTGGCTTTTAGGCTGTCAAAGTACATTTCATTGCTTTTTTGTATTCTAATCATGGATATTTGATTCTTTCACAGCCAGTAGACTTCATGCCCCGAATGATAAAAATAAACCCATGAATTTGCTGCAGAGCCAAGATATGGTGCCCCTTCAATTACATTTGGAGGATATTTTTTGTTTCTTAATTACTTCACTTCATCATTGATTACACGGTTAAAGCTATTTTTAACAGTTTGTTTCTATTCTAAGTGAGGGAGTTCAGGGCTGATATGTAGTTTCATACTTGACTTAAGGCCATAATTCCGGGAGAAGAGCTGTTTAGTTAATAAATCCCCCTCCTCATGTGGTGCTGTTCTGTCTGTCGACTTAGACTTGTCCTAGGTAGGGTGAGATGCTCCCCAGTCCAACCAGAAAGACACATTGGTGAGAACACCTACAGGGTTATGGGTTTCTGTTGTTATTCTTGACTTATCTCACAAAGGAGCCACAGGAAGGGGGAACTCGATTGTTTGTGTAGTGAGATCAGATGGAGCAAAGAATATTGTATATGTTAGCTTCTGGATGTGCTTGATCTGCTGATGTGTCATTTTTAATTTTACTTTGAGCAAGCAGTTTATGTAGTATGAAAATGTATGCACTCACTAACTTTAAGTCGCTCTGGATAAGAGCGTCTGCTAAATGCCTAAAATGTAAATGTACAGCCGATCTGAATTCCAAGGCTGAAAGGGGCCGTCAGCCATATCTCCTTTCCAGAGTGTGCTGTTGAAACAAACAGATCTTCTGTCTCTCACCCACAACCTTTCACCACTGTCTCACTTTCTCTCCTCATTAACTAAGCCTGTGAGGGCTGATGCTCTTAGCAGGCCCCGGCCGTGGTTGTGGGGGAGAGGCAGAGATGGATGTGTGGCCCTGGGGGGCCTGGAATTGAGATCACCACCACATGCACATTTTAGTAATTTAGCAGACACTCTTATCCAGAGCGACTTACAGGAGCAATTAGGGTTAAGTGCGTAGTCGGCTCAGGGATTCGAACCAACAACCTTTCAGTTACTGGCCCAACGCTCTTAACCGCTAGGCTATCTGCCGCCCCAGTAATCACGTCAGACAGCTAGGGAAGGCTGAACAAGATCATCATCGTCCGGCGGTGGAGTGAATCGCCGGAACGGCACTTTCACACAACCTTTGACCCCAGGGGTCACCTCTGATGTCAAGATGAAGGTCAGGGGTCAGCGAGGGCCTCAGTGATCAGCACACTCTCAGAGCCCCCTCTGCATTCTCTCTCTCTCTCTCTCTCTCTCTCTCTCTCTGGGGTCTCCCTGGAAATAATTGAGACATCCCATCCCCTGGGAAAGGGAGAAAAAAAGAGAAATGTATAGAAAGAGAAAATCGCTAGAGATGAGTGAAGAGCCTGGGGCCCATCCTGAGGCGTGTGTCATCACACACAACCACACACGACCGGAAGACAAACACATTGACGATGTCATGTCCTGTAAAATGAAGAAGAGCAGAGAGCCTCAGTATCCTGGAATATACTGCATCTCTACTGGTGGTGTCTAGTTGGTTAGTCTTCTGCCAATACTTTAATGGATTATTGACCTTACCAGCACTAACCAATCAGATCTATCTGTGCAGGAAACCAGTTTATCTTCATCCCAACATGGTGTTCAGTCAGTGTTCTAAGTCATTCATGCAAGACTCTTCCTTGTATGTATGAACAAAAATTATTGTCTGGAAATAGAACTGTTCACATGAAAGAATAGCTAAATAATGCGGAGAGTACAAGGCTCCTTATGGGAAATGGGAAGTACTACTGACTGGGCTGCTAGCTGTCGCTCTCAGAGGGGGGAAATAGGGACTGGATGTTGGGAATGGATTGGGGACTCCACTGGAGACGTTCTGCTTCTGGCTTCCTCCTCTCATAGTGTGCATGTGTGTGTGTGTGTCTCTTCTCACACAACGGGACAGAACAATGAGACTGTCTGTGCAGTCTGCACACCCTGACAGGTCTGTAGAGAGAGTTAGTCTCGCTTGTAGGTTGTTTTTCTAGCACAGAACTGTACAAGAACACAAAGCTCACATCTCAAATCTTACACACTTTTCCAATCTCTCTCTCTCTCTCTCTCTGCATCTTATCTGGTCTTTTATTCATTCATTTAAATAAAATATGGATTCTCTGGAGGCCAGACAATTTTAAGAAGACTAAAGTGCATTATGGGTAGGCCCATGCATTTTAAAACAAGCACCCGGTTAAAGGCCTTGAGACATTTCCTTGGTTTTAATATAAATTCACTTTTCTTCACCTTGATGTGTGTCATATGTGTTCTGTTTGAGTGTATGTTCTTCTGTTCCTAAATACCTCTGAAATACCAAAAGCAATTGATGAGGGGGGGCTCCCCTGGGCGAAGGGAGCCCCCTGCTGGACTGTATGGAAATCAGCATCGCAAGAGGAAAGTAGCCTACTCTCGCCATAACATGCAAACCTCAGGTCATAACATGCAAACCTCAGGCCATCTCGCATGTTGATTTCTCCCCATGCTGCAAATGTTTCCCGTGGTGCAGAGGGCTATATCGGTCAGCTAATACTGGCAAGGCCGGCCTCCTCATTAGGCAGGAATAGGCAGCCGTATAGTGCGTACGGCCCAGTGCATCACTGGGGCCAAGCTTCCTGCCATCCAGGACCTCTATATATCAGGCGGTGTCAGAGGAAGGCCCTAAAAATTGTCAAAGACTCCAGCCACCCTAGTCATAGATTGTTCTCTCTGCGCCAAGTCTAGGTCCAAAAGACTTCTCAACAGCTTCTACCCCCAAGCCATAAGACTCCTGAACAGCTAATCATGGCTACCCAGACTATTTGCAATTTATTTTACTGCTGCTCTTAAGTTATTTGCTTGAATCTTTTACTTATCTATTTTTTACTTAACACTTTTTATTAAATTTTTTATTTTTTAAAAGAAACTGCATTGTTGGTTAAGGGCTTGTAAGTAAGCATTTCACTGTAATGTCTACACCTGTTGTATTTGGCAAATAAAGTGTGATTGATTGATTGACCAGCCTTGAATTGGCCCAAACGTAGACGTCTATAAATTACTTATTTTCAACTTTCATTCAGAACCGAAAATGAACCTGATTTAAACTTCCGGAAAATACGTATTTTTCATCGTCCAGAAAAGATGCCTTTTCAAAGTCCTGAAATATATGTATTTTAAACATACAGAAAATACCTTTTCATCTTTCATTCATAACCTAAATTAAACTTAACTTCAACTTCTGGAAAATAAGTATTTTAGATGTCTTTTGAACTTTATTTTGCTTACTAAGACTATTCTAGTTTTGAAGGGGTGGCAATAGTTTTGTCTCGCCTAGGGCAGCAGAATGGCCAGGACCAGCCCTGAATACAGGAGTAGTATAGGCCCAGTGCACTGCTTTTGTGAATATTTTGTTTGGGGGGCTACTATATGTGGGTTTGTGTTAAAGCCCGACACTTGTCTGACCAATGCATGTAAACAAATATTTACTATCTATAGCTTGCTCACACCATATTAACCTCGATTTCAGAGGTTTCAAAGATAACAGGAAGGAACCAGTTCAGATCTTTATTTTGCTAGTCGGAACAGTGGAATGGAACAAAAAAAATAATAATGGTTCTGTTCAGAACAAAACGACTGGAAAATAATTTCAGTACCAACCCCTGGTCCAAGCACAGTATAGGCCTAACACAGTTATCAATAAAGACCCCACCTGTATAATTACCCTCTAACAAATTAGTAAACGCATGCAGTTTACCACATTTGCGCTCACGAATTACACATTTAATTAGATAACAGAATTGGGAGTATCTGTGATTTTTTTCCCCCTCTAAATGATGTCTATCTATTTTGTTCACTTCGCTTTTCTTGAGCCTGTGCCTCCCTGTTCTATGGATTCTACCAAGAGGTCTGGGTTTTAACCATAAAGTAAGATCGTTGTTGGTCCAAGCAGTGCTGCCTCTAGGTTACATAGCAGCCCTCACCCTGCGGGACAGCGTGTTTACTCTTGCTGTCCTGAAAGAGCCCGTGAGGGCTACAAAGACCCCATTCACCGGTAACCGGAGGTCGCATGCTGCCTGCCACGTCAAGTGTTTGCGCAGAACGGTGTATCTGTTTGCTCATGCATTCACCAACAACACAGCTTAGGTAAAACTAGTCTACACATTATTAAACTCCAGTGGCAGAGATCCTTATCTCTCCTTACAGAGCCAGAGACAAAGGAACAGTAGGCCTGACTTAAATGTTTACCTGAGAATGGGCCGACTGGTTTTTCTCACAGCCAAGGCATAAAGAAGGAGGACCGTAAACTTTTCTCCTTGGAATCCCAGGTGAAAGAGATTCTAGGCTACACCAGGTGCGTGGAGAGGAGAACGTGACAGGGAAGTGGACGTTACGTTTCTAGAACTTCTGGAGTTAATGGACATAAGGGCTGGAAGTTTGATGGATTTCATGGAGATAACTCAGTGGGTAACAGGGGGTCGTTCTACCTCTCACAGAGCCGCTAAGCGCCCCGGTCTGCGCCTAAGCAAAACACGTAGAGTGACTGTTCTGAGAACATCATGCTCGTGGGTGTGTTTCGCCGCTCTCGGCTGTTCGCTTTTTTTCCTCCTTGGAGTGTGTTTGCTCAATCTCCCAGACCCGCGACTACAACCCCTCCCGCTCACTGGAGGTGAGCCCAGAGATGTCACCCTTCTCCTGTGGACGCACCCCTTCGGCCACTACCGCAGACTGCCGGACTGTGAGGCGCGCTTTGGGATCCGTGGGTGCGCACTGACCGACGACCGGCGCATGTACCAAGGGGCTGACGCCGTCATCATACACCACCGTGAGATAGCGACCAACGCCACCGCACTCCCGGCAGACCCACGGCCCCGTGGCCAGAAGTGGATCTGGATGAATTTTGAGTCCCCGTCTCACACACGTGGCCTGCGGCGGTTCGAGGGCGTGTTCAACCTCACCATGACCTACCGTGCAGATTCGGACATCTTCCTCCCCTACGGCTACCTGGTGCCCCGCCTTCGCCCTCACGCCAACGGCCCCCGGCGGCCCCACCTACTGGCCTGGGTCATCAGTAACTGGTCGGATTCGCAGGCCCGCGTGGCGTACTACCGCCGGCTGGCTAACTACGTTGGCGTGGATGTGTTCGGGCGTGCAGGTGTGCCACTGCCAGAGGACAGCACTGTGGTGCGCACGGTGAGACGCTACCAGTTCTATCTGGCGTTGGAGAACTCACAGCACACCGACTACATCACCGAGAAGCTCTGGAACTCCTTACTGGCCGGGGCCGTTCCTGTAGTTCTCGGGCCGCCGCGGGAAAACTACGAACGCTTCCTCCCCCCTGAGGCCTTCATCCATGTGGACGACTTCCCCTCTCCCCGCTTGCTCGCCCAATACCTGCTGCTGCTGCGCCGGAGCCCCGCCCTCCTGCAGAGACACCTGGCCTGGGGGAGGAGCTACAGCGTGCACCTGACCTCCTTCTGGGCGGAGCATTACTGCACAGCGTGCCGCGCCGTGCGGAACCACAGACTCCGGACTAACACCATCACCAACCTTCAGCGCTGGTTTGAGTCCTGACCTGTGACTGCTTTCTGACCTTCCAATATGTGAACATGATTGGTCAGGTATCTAGCCACAACCCGGTCTGCAGCAGGGACGACACCATAGGAACTGTCTTCAACACCATTTAGCAAGCAGTGGATCACAGGAATAAACTTTTTTAATAACATCACTGAACTGTGATTCACATGTCTGTTACTTATTTGTATTAGTCGGGGTTCAGTAGTGTTCTGAAGTGAGTTGTGTCAGACTGTATAAAAAAACAGAGGAGATTCCTGACACACACACACACACACACACACACAAACACAAACACACACACACACACACACACACACACACACACACACACACACACACACACACACACACACACACACACACACACACACACACTGACCAGCAGCTGCATCCACCGCTATAATCACCCTCATAGATATTGTCCAGGCTACTGTATATTTATATTTATCAAATGTCCACGACTTTCTCTCCTCATCTGTCTGCTGTCTGATTTGTTCAGTTGTTTCAGTCCAAGATATTTCAGACTTTTGAATGTGAAAATTCTAATGTATGCAATTAAAAATAAATTAAACTTGAACTTGACTTGCCTAAGCGAGTTTTGCCTCTGAACTAGTCACTCTGACATAGCGCCTAACATAACGGCGTAACGGTGCCTTCAAACACAGGCCTATCCCTTGTTTGACCTGTAGTTGATTGAGGCTCCTGCACCCTGCTGTGTCCCATGGTCTGGTCGGTGCAGGGCTGGCTCTGGTGATCACCTAGTCGCTTATCATCTCTCCTAGGACTCTGAAGGGGGCTAGGAAGAAGCAGGGAGCCTGCTTCAATGTGTTCAGCATGTTTAAGCAGAGCCAGATTTCAGGAATTCAATCTGTGTTTTTGGTTCCTTAAAACAAGGATCATTTTGACAAGTGGGGATATTTCGCCAGTCCCCACAAGGAAAAAGGCTATTTTAGGATTCGGGTTAGGGTTATAATTAGGGTTAGGGATAGAATTAGGGTTAGGAGTTAGGTTTAGGGTTAGGAGTTAGGGAACATAGGATTTTGAATGGGAATCAATTGTTTGGTCCTCACAAGGATAGTAAAACAAACGTGTGTGTGTGTGTACACGTGTTCTCGAGTCAGTAGTCTCATTCTGACCTGTGTTCTAACCCCAGGCCTTTACCATTAAGTGATGCTGCAGTATGCAACGATGAGTGACCTGAGGGATGCTGCAGTATGCAACGATGAGTGACCTGAGGGATGCTGCAGTATGTAACGATGAGTGACCTGAGGGATGCTGCAGTATGCAACGATGAGTGACCTGAGGGATGCTGCAGTATGCAACGATGAGTGACCTGAGGGATGCTGCAGTATGTAACGATGAGTGACCTGAGGGATGCTGCAGTATATAACGATGAGTGACCTGAGGGATGCTGCAGTATGTAACGATGAGTGACCTGAAGGATGCTGCAGTATATAACGATGAGTGACCTGAGGGATGCTGCAGTATATAACGATGAGTGACCTGAGGGATGCTGCAGTATGTAACGATGAGTGACCTGAGGGATGCTGCAGTATGTAACGATGAGTGACCTGAGAGACAACTAAAGAAGGAGAGAGGGAGATAACTAAAGAAGGAGAGAGGGAGACAACTAAAGAAGGAGAGAAGGAGACAACTAAAGAAGGAGAGAAGGAGACAACTAAAGAAGGAGAGAGGGAGACAGCTAAAGAAGGAGAGAGGGAGACAACTAAAAAAGGAGAGAAGGAGACAACTAAAGAAGGAGAGAAGGAGACAACTAAAGAAGGAGAGAAGGAGACAACTAAAGAAGGAGAGAAGGAGACAACTAAAGAAGGAGAGAGGGAGACAGCTAAAGAAGGAGAGAGGGAGACAACTAAAAAAGGAGAGAAGGAGACAACTAAAGAAGGAGAGATGGAGACAGCTAAAGAAGGAGAGATGGAGACAACTAAAGAAGGAGAGAGGGAGACAACTAAAGAAGGAGAGAGGGAGACAGCTAGAGAAGGAGAGAGGGAGACAATTAAAGAAGGAGAGAGGGAGACAACTAAAGAAGGAGAGAAGGAGACAACTAAAGAAGGAGAGATGGAGACAACTAAAGAAGGAGAGAGGGAGACAACTAAAGAAGGAGAGAGGGAGACAGCTAGAGAAGGAGAGAGGGAGACAACTAAAGAAGGAGAGAGGAATGTCAACATGCCTCAGTTCACTAGTCTCATGTCAACATGCCTCAGTTCACTAGTATCATATCAACATGCCTCAGTTCACTAGTCTCATATCAACATGCCTCAGTTCACTAGTATCATATCAACATGCCTCAGTTCACTAGTCTCATATCAACATGCCTCAGTTCACTAGTCTCATATCAACATGCCTCAGTTCACTAGTCTCATGTCAACATACCTCAGTTCACTAGTCTCATATCAGTATGTAACGATGAGTGACCTGAGGGGAGATTCCTTTTCACCGGATCCTCTAATTCCTCACTGCTGATTTCAGTAGTGTTTTCTTGCAATAGGGCCCACGGCTAAATACTGTACATAGAAATCTCATTGTAATTAGTAGCACCAGATGTTTCTCTTTAACCATCTAGCGGAGTGGAGGGTAAAAAATATATTCTACTGAACATAAAGAGATCAAAGAGGTTAACACAATCAGTGTGAAATCGGTCACATTTTGAGAGCCATATTGACTTACAGTGAACAACACTATACACAACTCTTCCTGTCTCTCATGCTCTCTCTAGTTGTCTCCCTCTCTCCTTCTCTAGTTGTCTCCCTCTCTCCTTCTCTAGTTGTCTCCCTCTCTCCTTCTTTAGTTGTCTCCTTCTCTCCTTCTCTAGTTGTCTCCCTCTCTCCTTCTTTAGTTGTCTCCTTCTCTCCTTATTTAGCTGTCTCCCTCTCTCCTTCTTTAGTTGTCTCCCTCTCTCCTTCTTTAGTTGTCTCCTTCTCTCCTTATTTAGCTGTCTCCCTCTCTCCTTCTTTAGTTGTCTCCCTCTCTCCTTCTCTAGTTGGCTCCTTCTCTCCTTCTTTAGTTGTCTCCCTCTCTCCCTCTCTCCTTCTTTAGTTGTCTCCTTCTCTCCTTCTTTAGTTGTCTCCCTCTCTCCTTCTTTAGTTGTCTCCCTCCCTCCTTCTTTAGTTGTCTCCTTCTCTCCTTCTTTAGTTGTCTCCCTCTCTCCTTCTTTAGTTGTCTCCCTCTCTCCTTCTTTAGTTGTCTCCCTCTCTCCCTCTCTTCTTCTTTAGTTGTCTCCCTCTCTCCTTCTTTAGCTGTCTCCCTCTCTCCTTCTTTAGTTGTCTCCCTCTCTCCTTCTTTAGTTGTCTCCCTCTCTCCTTCTTTAGTTGTCTCCCTCTCTCCTTCTTTAGTTGTCTCCTTCTCTCCTTCTCTAGTTGTCTCCCTCTCTCCCTCTCTCCTTCTTTAGTTGTCTCCTTCTCTCCTTCTTTAGTTGTCTCCCTCTCTCCCTCTCTCCTTCTTTAGTTGTCTCCTTCTCTCCTTCTTTAGTTGTCTCCCTCTCTCCTTCTTTAGTTGTCTCCCTCTCTCCTTCTTTAGTTGTCTCCCTCTCTCCTTCTTTAGTTGTCTCCTTCTCTCCTTCTTTAGCTGTCTCCCTCTCTCCTTCTCTCCTTATTTAGTTGTCTCCCTCTCTCCTTCTTTAGTTGTCTCCCTCTCTCCTTCTTTAGTTGTCTCCCTCTCTCCTTCTTTAGTTGTCTCCCTCTCTCCTTCTTTAGTTGTCTCCTTCTCTCCTTCTCTAGTTGTCTCCCTCTCTCCCTCTCTCCTTCTTTAGTTGTCTCCTTCTCTCCTTCTTTAGTTGTCTCCTCTCTCCCTCTCTCCTTCTTTAGTTGTCTCCTTCTCTCCTTCTTTAGCTGTCTCCCTCTCTCCTTCTCTCCTTATTTAGTTGTCTCCCTCTCTCCTTCTTTAGTTGTCTCCCTCTCTCCTTCTTTAGTTGTCTCCTTCTCTCCTTATTTAGCTGTCTCCCTCTCTCCTTCTTTAGTTGTCTCCCTCTCTCCTTCTTTAGTTGTCTCCTTCTCTCCTTCTTTAGTTGTCTCCCTCTCTCCTTCTTTAGTTGTCTCCTTCTCTCCTTCTTTAGTTGTCTCCCTCTCTCCTTCTCTAGTTGTCTCCCTCTCTCCTTCTTTAGTTGTCTCCCTCTCTCCTTCTTTAGTTGTCTCCCTCTCTCCTTCTTTAGTTGTCTCCCTCTCTCCTTCTTTAGTTGTCTCCCTCTCTCCTTATTTAGTTGTCTCCTTCTCTCCTTCTTTAGTTGTCTCCCTCTCTCCTTCTCTAGTTGTCTCCCTCTCTCCTTCTTTAGTTGTCTCCCTCTCTCCTTCTTTAGTTGTCTCCCTCTCTCCTTCTTTAGTTGTCTCCCTCTCTCCTTCTTTAGTTGTCTCCCTCTCTCCTTATTTAGTTGTCTCCTTCTCTCCTTCTTTAGCTGTCTCCCTCTCTCCTTCTTTAGTTGTCTCCTTCTCTCCTTCTTTAGTTGTCTCCCTCTCTCCTTCTTTAGTTGGCTCCCTCTCTCCTTCTTTAGTTGTCTCCATCTCTCCTTCTTTAGTTGTCTCCATCTCTCCTTCTTTAGCTGTCTCCCTCTCTCCTTCTTTAGTTGTCTCCCTCTCTCCTTCTTTAGTTGTCTCCCTCTCTCCTTCTTTAGTTGTCTCCCTCTCTCCTTCTTTAGTTGTCTCCCTCTCTCCTTCTTTAGTTGTCTCCCTCTCTCCCTCTCTCCTTCTTTAGTTGTCTCCCTCTCTCCTTCTTTAGTTGTCTCCCTCTCTCCTTCTTTAGTTGTCTCCCTCTCTCCTTCTTTAGTTGTCTCCCTCTCTCCTTATTTAGCTGTCTCCTCTCTCCTTCTTTAGTTGTCTCCCTCGCTCCTTCTTTAGTTGTCTCATTCTCTCCTTATTTAGCTGTCTCCCTCTCTCCTTCTTTAGTTGTCTCCCTCTCTCCTTCTTTAGTTGTCTCCTTCTCTCCTTATTTAGCTGTCTCCCTCTCTCCTTCTTTAGTTGTCTCCCTCTCTCCTTCTTTAGTTGTCTCCTTCTCTCCTTCTTTAGTTGTCTCCCTCTCTCCTTCTTTAGTTGTCTCCTTCTCTCCTTCTTTAGTTGTCTCCCTCTCTCCTTCTCTAGTTGTCTCCCTCTCTCCTTCTTTAGTTGTCTCCCTCTCTCTCCTTCTTTAGTTGTCTCCCTCTCTCCTTCTTTAGTTGTCTCCCTCTCTCCTTCTTTAGTTGTCTCCCTCTCTCCTTATTTAGTTGTCTCCTTCTCTCCTTCTTTAGTTGTCTCCCTCTCTCCTTCTCTAGTTGTCTCCCTCTCTCCTTCTTTAGTTGTCTCCCTCTCTCCTTCTTTAGTTGTCTCCCTCTCTCCTTCTTTAGTTGTCTCCCTCTCTCCTTCTTTAGTTGTCTCCCTCTCTCCTTATTTAGTTGTCTCCTTCTCTCCTTCTTTAGCTGTCTCCCTCTCTCCTTCTTTAGTTGTCTCCTTCTCTCCTTCTTTAGTTGTCTCCCTCTCTCCTTCTTTAGTTGGCTCCCTCTCTCCTTCTTTAGTTGTCTCCATCTCTCCTTCTTTAGTTGTCTCCTTCTCTCCTTCTTTAGTTGTCTCCCTCTCTCCTTCTTTAGTTGTCTCCCTCTCTCCTTCTTTAGTTGTCTCCCTCTCTCCTTCTTTAGTTGTCTCCTTCTCTCCTTCTTTAGCTGTCTCCCTCTCTCCTTCTCTCCTTATTTAGTTGTCTCCCTCTCTCCTTCTTTAGTTGTCTCCCTCTCTCCTTCTTTAGTTGTCTCCCTCTCTCCTTCTTTAGTTGTCTCCCTCTCTCCTTCTTTAGTTGTCTCCTTCTCTCCTTCTCTAGTTGTCTCCCTCTCTCCCTCTCTCCTTCTTTAGTTGTCTCCTTCTCTCCTTCTTTAGTTGTCTCCCTCTCTCCCTCTCTCCTTCTTTAGTTGTCTCCTTCTCTCCTTCTTTAGCTGTCTCCCTCTCTCCTTCTCTCCTTATTTAGTTGTCTCCCTCTCTCCTTCTTTAGTTGTCTCCCTCTCTCCTTCTTTAGTTGTCTCCTTCTCTCCTTATTTAGCTGTCTCCCTCTCTCCTTCTTTAGTTGTCTCCCTCTCTCCTTCTTTAGTTGTCTCCTTCTCTCCTTCTTTAGTTGTCTCCCTCTCTCCTTCTTTAGTTGTCTCCTTCTCTCCTTCTTTAGTTGTCTTCCTCTCTCCTTCTCTAGTTGTCTCCCTCTCTCCTTCTTTAGTTGTCTCCCTCTCTCCTTCTTTAGTTGTCTCCCTCTCTCCTTCTTTAGTTGTCTCCCTCTCTCCTTCTTTAGTTGTCTCCCTCTCTCCTTATTTAGTTGTCTCCTTCTCTCCTTCTTTAGTTGTCTCCCTCTCTCCTTCTCTAGTTGTCTCCCTCTCTCCTTCTTTAGTTGTCTCCCTCTCTCCTTCTTTAGTTGTCTCCCTCTCTCCTTCTTTAGTTGTCTCCCTCTCTCCTTCTTTAGTTGTCTCCCTCTCTCCTTATTTAGTTGTCTCCTTCTCTCCTTCTTTAGTTGTCTCCCTCTCTCCTTCTTTAGTTGTCTCCCTCTCTCCTTCTTTAGTTGTCTCCCTCTCTCCTTCTTTAGTTGTCTCCCTCTCTCCTTATTTAGTTGTCTCCTTCTCTCCTTCTTTAGCTGTCTCCCTCTCTCCTTCTTTAGCTGTCTCCCTCTCTCCTTCTTTAGTTGTCTCCCTCTCTCCTTCTTTAGTTGTCTCCATCTCTCCTTATTTAGCTGTCTCCCTCTCTCCTTCTTTAGTTTCTCCTTCTCTCCTTCTTTAGTTGTCTCCCTCTCTCCTTCTTTAGTTGGCTCCCTCTCTCCTTCTTTAGTTGGCTCCCTCTCTCCTTCTTTAGTTGTCTCCATCTCTCCTTCTTTAGTTGTCTCCATCTCTCCTTATTTAGCTGTCTCCCTCTCTCCTTCTTTAGTTTCTCCTTCTCTCCTTCTTTAGTTGTCTCCCTCTCTCCTTCTTTAGTTGGCTCCCTCTCTCCTTCTTTAGTTGGCTCCCTCTCTCCTTCTTTAGTTGTCTCCATCTCTCCTTCTTTAGTTGTCTCCATCTCTCCTTATTTAGCTGTCTCCTCTCTCTCCTTCTTTAGTTTCTCCTTCTCTCCTTCTTTAGTTGTCTCCCTCTCTCCTTCTTTAGTTGTCTCCCTCTCTCCTTCTTTAGTTGTCTCCCTCTCTCCTTCTTTAGTTGTCTCCCTCTCTCCATCTTTAGTTGTCTCCCTCTCTCCTTATTTAGTTGTCTCCTTCTCTCCTTCTTTAGCTGTCTCCCTCTCTCCTTCTTTAGTTGTCTCCTTCTCTCCTTCTTTAGTTGTCTCCCTCTCTCCTTCTTTAGTTGGCTCCCTCTCTCCTTCTTTAGTTGTCTCCATCTCTCCTTCTTTAGTTGTCTCCATCTCTCCTTCTTTAGCTGTCTCCCTCTCTCCTTCTTTAGTTGTCTCCCTCTCTCCTTCTTTAGTTGTCTCCATCTCTCCTTCTTTAGTTGTCTCCATCTCTCCTTCTTTAGTTTCTCCCTCTCTCCTTCTTTAGTTGTCTCCTTCTCTCCTTCTTTAGCTGTCTCCCTCTCTCCTTCTTTAGTTGTCTCCTTCTCTCCTTCTTTAGTTGTCTCCCTCTCTCCTTCTTTAGTTGTCTCCCTCTCTCCTTCTTTAGTTGTCTCCCTCTCTCCTTATTTAGTTGTCTCCTTCTCTCCTTCTTTAGCTGTCTCCCTCTCTCCTTCTTTAGTTGTCTCCTTCTCTCCTTCTTTAGTTGTCTCCCTCTCTCCTTCTTTAGTTGGCTCCCTCTCTCCTTCTTTAGTTGTCTCCATCTCTCCTTCTTTAGTTGTCTCCATCTCTCCTTCTTTAGCTGTCTCCCTCTCTCCTTCTTTAGTTGTCTCCCTCTCTCCTTCTTTAGTTGTCTCCCTCTCTCCTTCTTTAGTTGTCTCCCTCTCTCCTTCTTTAGTTGTCTCCCTCTCTCCTTCTTTAGTTGTCTCCCTCTCTCCCTCTCTCCTTCTTTAGTTGTCTCCCTCTCTCCTTCTTTAGTTGTCTCCCTCTCTCCTTCTTTAGTTGTCTCCCTCTCTCCTTCTTTAGTTGTCTCCTTCTCTCCTTATTTAGCTGTCTCCCTCTCTCCTTCTTTAGTTGTCTCCCTCGCTCCTTCTTTAGTTGTCTCATTCTCTCCTTATTTAGCTGTCTCCCTCTCTCCTTCTTTAGTTGTCTCCCTCTCTCCTTCTTTAGTTGTCTCCTTCTCTCCTTATTTAGCTGTCTCCCTCTCTCCTTCTTTAGTTGTCTCCCTCTCTCCTTCTTTAGTTGTCTCCTTCTCTCCTTCTTTAGTTGTCTCCCTCTCTCCTTCTTTAGTTGTCTCCTTCTCTCCTTCTTTAGTTGTCTCCCTCTCTCCTTCTCTAGTTGTCTCCTCTCTCCTTCTTTAGTTGTCTCCCTCTCTCCTTCTTTAGTTGTCTCCCTCTCTCCTTCTTTAGTTGTCTCCCTCTCTCCTTCTTTAGTTGTCTCCCTCTCTCCTTATTTAGTTGTCTCCTTCTCTCCTTCTTTAGTTGTCTCCCTCTCTCCTTCTCTAGTTGTCTCCCTCTCTCCTTCTTTAGTTGTCTCCCTCTCTCCTTCTTTAGTTGTCTCCCTCTCTCCTTCTTTAGCTGTCTCCCTCTCTCCTTCTTTAGTTGTCTCCCTCTCTCCTTATTTAGTTGTCTCCTTCTCTCCTTCTTTAGCTGTCTCCCCTCTCTCCTTCTTTAGTTGTCTCCTTCTCTCCTTCTTTAGTTGTCTCCCTCTCTCCTTCTTTAGTTGGCTCCCTCTCTCCTTCTTTAGTTGTCTCCATCTCTCCTTCTTTAGTTGTCTCCATCTCTTCTTCTTTAGCTGTCTCCCTCTCTCCTTCTTTAGTTGTCTCCCTCTCTCCTTCTTTAGTTGTCTCCATCTCTCCTTCTTTAGTTGTCTCCCTCTCTCCTTCTTTAGTTGTCTCCCTCTCTCCTTCTTTAGTTGTCTCCATCTCTCCTTATTTAGCTGTCTCCCTCTCTCCTTCTTTAGTTTCTCCTTCTCTCCTTCTTTAGTTGTCTCCCTCTCTCCTTCTTTAGTTGGCTCCCTCTCTCCTTCTTTAGTTGGCTCCCTCTCTCCTTCTTTAGTTGTCTCCATCTCTCCTTCTTTAGTTGTCTCCATCTCTCCTTATTTAGCTGTCTCCCTCTCTCCTTCTTTAGTTTCTCCTTCTCTCCTTCTTTAGTTGTCTCCCTCTCTCCTTCTTTAGTTGGCTCCCTCTCTCCTTCTTTAGTTGGCTCCCTCTCTCCTTCTTTAGTTGTCTCCATCTCTCCTTCTTTAGTTGTCTCCATCTCTCCTTATTTAGCTGTCTCCCTCTCTCCTTCTTTAGTTTCTCCTTCTCTCCTTCTTTAGTTGTCTCCCTCTCTCCTTCTTTAGTTGTCTCCCTCTCTCCTTCTTTAGTTGTCTCCCTCTCTCCTTCTTTAGTTGTCTCCCTCTCTCCATCTTTAGTTGTCTCCCTCTCTCCTTATTTAGTTGTCTCCTTCTCTCCTTCTTTAGCTGTCTCCCTCTCTCCTTCTTTAGTTGTCTCCTTCTCTCCTTCTTTAGTTGTCTCCCTCTCTCCTTCTTTAGTTGGCTCCCTCTCTCCTTCTTTAGTTGTCTCCATCTCTCCTTCTTTAGTTGTCTCCATCTCTCCTTCTTTAGCTGTCTCCCTCTCTCCTTCTTTAGTTGTCTCCCTCTCTCCTTCTTTAGTTGTCTCCATCTCTCCTTCTTTAGTTGTCTCCATCTCTCCTTCTTTAGTTTCTCCCTCTCTCCTTCTTTAGTTGTCTCCTTCTCTCCTTCTTTAGTTGTCTCCATCTCTCCTTATTTAGCTGTCTCCCTCTCTCCTTCTTTAGTTTCTCCCTCTCTCCTTCTTTAGTTGTCTCCCTCTCTCCTTCTTTAGTTGTCTCCCTCTCTCCTTCTTTAGTTGTCTCCCTCTCTCCCTCTCTCCTTCTTTAGTTGTCTCCCTCTCTCCTTCTCTAGTTGTCTCCCTCTCTCCTTCTTTAGTTGTCTCCCCATCTCCTTCTTTAGTTGTCTCCCTCTCTCCTCCTTTAGTTGTCTCCCTCTTTCCTTCTTTAGTTGTCTCCCTCTCTCCTCCTTTAGTTGTCTCCCTCTTTCCTTCTTTAGTTGTCTCCCTCTCTCCTCCTTTAGTTGTCTCCCTCTTTCCTTCTTTAGTTGTCTCCCTCTCTCCTTCTTTAGCTGTCTCCCTCTCTCCTTCTTTAGTTGTCTCCCTCTCTTCTTCTTTAGTTGTCTCCCTCTCTCCTTCTTTAGCTGTCTCCCTCTCTCCTTCTTTAGTTGTCTCCCTCTCTTCTTCTTTAGTTGTCTCCCTCTCTCCTTCTTTAGTTGTCTCCCTCTCTCCTTCTCTAGCTGTCTCCCCATCTCCTTCTTTAGTTGTCTCCCTCTCTCCTCCTTTAGTTGTCTCCCTCTTTCCTTCTTTAGTTGTCTCCCTCTCTCCTTCTCTCCTTCTTTAGCTGTCTCCCTCTTTCCTTCTTTAGTTGTCTCCCTCTCTTCTTCTTTAGTTGTCTCCCTCTCTCCTTCTTTAGTTGTCTCCTTCTCTCCTTCTCTAGCTGTCTCCCTCTCTCCTTCTTTAGTTATCTCCCTCTCTCCTCCTTTAGTTGTCTCCCTCTTTCCTTCTTTAGTTGTCTCCCTCTCTCCCTCTCTCCTTAATTTCCTCTCTTGAACACATAAACAAAATGCCTACACACATTTCTATTGGGAAACTTTCATGTTCCGTACATCAAAGGCATGAGAAAATAAATGCGTATGAAACAACTGTCACGGTTTCGGCCGAGGCTGCCTCTCTCCCTTGTTCGGGCAGGCTTCGGCGTTCGTCGTCTCCGGAATTCTAGCTGCCACCGATTGATGTTTCATGTTCGTTTGCTTTTGTCTGTTTGTTTCTACACCTGTTTCTGTTTTGTAGTAATTAGTGTCCTATAAGTTTCTCGTTGTGTTTGTCTTGTGTTGTGTGTGATTGTTACCGTCAGTCTGTGTATTGCTCGGTTGAGCGTTATTTTCTCCACTGTTTGCTGGAGCGTTCGTTGCACTTGTGTGTGCACTTATTTCGTCCTGACGCACCTGTTTGTGCGCATTGTCTTTTCGCCTTCGTGCGTATTTTGCTGTCAGGCTTATTTTGTCCTGTTGCCTGTGTTTAGGCAGGATTACAGCTTTTTGGAATTCAGTCTGCTTCCTGCGTTTGATTCCTACACCACACCTACAACACGACCTGACAGAATCACACACCATACAGTATGGAATCAGCAGGAGCCGAAGCAGCACGTTCAAGACTGGAAACCCAGGTTCGGGAACAGCAAGAGCAGCTCCTGCAGATGGGGGCCGCCCTGCAGGAGGTGATGACCACCCTCCGAGGCTGGGGTCCGCCTTCACCGCCAGCCGCCCTGCCAGCACCATCGGCCAGCCCACCCAGTCCAGCGCCGGAACCTCGCGGAGTCCGACTATCTCTCCCGAGGTCCTACGACGGGACCGCAGCTGGGTGTCAGGGATTCCTGCTCCAGGTAGAGCTGTACCTGGCCACAGTACATCCGGCACCTTCAGGGCATGAGAGCGTGTCCGCCCTGATCTCCTGCCTGGCCGGTAAAGCGTTGGAGTGGGCCAACGCGGGAGTGGAGGAGGATCGACGCCACGACTATTACATACACCGAAGTTCTCCCGCCGCTTTAGGGCGGTGTTCGACCATCCCCCGGAGGGGAAAGCGGCGGGGAGCGTCTGGTCTTCCTCAGGCAGGGGAGGAGGAGTGCCCAGGAATTCGCACTCGAATTCCGTACTCTAGCGGCAGATGCAGGGTGGAATGAGCGGGCCCTCATCGATCTATACCGATGTAGCCTCAGAGAGGACGTCCGTCGGGAGCTGGCCTGTAGGGACACCAGTCTCACTTTCGACCAGCTGGTCGACATGTCAATCAGGTTAGATAACCTATTGGCTACCCGGGACGTCCTGAGGGGGGTCCGTCCATTTCCATCCTCCAGCGCATCCGAGCCGTGTCCTATGGAGCTCGGGGCGCTGGCGCTAGAGATAGGAGGAGTCGGCAGACTAGGGGGTCCATCCACTGCACCAACTGTGGTCGGGGAGGACACACCGCGGCTAGGTGCTGGGGATGGCCTCCTAGGGGAGATGACGACAGGTCCCGCACTGGGGATTCCTTCCAGGTGAGTAGGCGCCCCACTCACCCAGAGCTCTCTGTTGCCCATTTCTGTATGCCTGTATGTTTTCCACAGGTAGCACCTCATGCCCAGCATAAGGCGCTGGTAGATTCAGGCGCAGCTGGGAATTTTATTGATAAAAAGTTTTGTTTAGCGTTAGGGATTCCCCTCATCCCTGTTGATGTTCCTTTTCCCGTTCACGCCCTAGATAGTCGTCCGTTGGGTACGGGCTTGATCAGGGAGGTCACGGCGCCACTTAGGATGTGTGCGCAGGGGGATCATCAGGAGATGATTCAGCTGTTCCTGATTGACTCTCCTGCGTATCCGGTGGTGCTGGGCATGCCCTGGTTGAGTACCCATAACCCAGTGATTTCGTGGCAGGAGAGGGCTCTGATGGAGTGGTCTGCTCAGTGTGTGGGTAGATGTTTGGGCGTTTCCGTAGGGGCTACCTCGGTGGAGAGTCCAAACCAGGTGCCCGCATTGCACATTCCACCTGAGTATGGGGATTTGGCTATCGCGTTTAGTAAGGCGAGGGCGACGCGGTTGCCACCCCATAGGCAGGGGGATTGTGCGATAAACCTTCAGGCAGGAGCTGCGCTCCCACGGAGTCATGTGTATCCTCTGTCTCAGGAGGAGAAGAAAGCTATGGAGATTTACATAGACGAATCGCTGAGACAAGGATACATACGGCCGCCACTTCCCCGCGTCCTCGAGTTTCTTTTTTCGTGAAGAAGAAGGATGGTGGTTTGCGTCCGTGCATCGATTACCGTGGTCTCAATCAGATTACGGTGAAGTATAGTTATCCACTCCCGCTGATTGCGACCATGACTGAGTCGTTGCATGGGGGCGCGTTTCTTCACGAAATTAGATCTCAGGAGCGCGTACAACTTGGTGCGCATCAAGAAGGATGATGAATGGAAAACAGCCTTTAGTACCACCTCGGGCCATTACGAGTATCTAGTCATGCCATACGGGTTGATGAATGCTCCGTCGGTTTTCCAATCATTTGTGGATGAGATCTTCAGGGACATGCAGGGACAGGGAGTCGTTGTGTACATAGATGACATTCTCGTGTACTCACCTACCCGTGTCGAGCATGTGGCCCTGGTGCGCAGAGTGTTGCGGAGGCTGGTGGAGCACGACCTGTATGTGAAGGCAGAGAAGTGTCTGTTTTTCCAGGAGTCTATCTCCTTTTTGGGGTATCAGTTGTCAGCGTCAGGGGTGAAGATGGAGGTAGACCGAAGCGTCGCCGTGCGTAATTGGCAAACACCAACCACTGTGAAAGAGGTGCAGCAGTTTTTGGGGTTTGCGAATTACTACCGGAGGTTTATCCGGGGTTTTGGGCAAGTGGCAGCTCCCATCACGTCTCTCTTGAAGGGGGTCCGGTGCGTCTGCAGTGGTCAGTCGAGGCGGACAGGGCGTTTGGGAGGCTGAAGGACCTGTTTACCTCGGGCTCGGTGCTGGCGCATCCGGATCCCTCTTTACCATTTCAGGTAGAGGTGGACGCGTCTGAGGCCGGTATTGGCGCCGTGCTTTCACAACGGTCAGGCGCGCCACCTAAACTCCGCCCCTGTGCCTTCTATTCCAAGAAGCTCAGCCGGCGGAGCGAAATTATGACATAGGGGACAGGGAGCTGTTAGCTGTGGTACAGGCCCTTAAGGTGTGGAGGCACTGGCTTGAGGGGCTCAACACCCTTTCCTCATTTTGACGGACCACCGTAACCTGAGTACATCCGGGCAGCGAGGAGGCTGAACCCTCGGCAGGCTAGATGGAGTATGTTTTTGACCCGTTTCTCTTTTAAGATCACCTACATCCCTGGGTCACAAAACGGGAAGGCAGATGCGCTGTCTCGGCTGTATGACGGGGAGGAGAGGTTCGTGGAGCCCACTCCCATACTGCCGGAGTCGTGTCTAGTGGCACCGGTGGTGTGGGAGCTCGATTCTGAGCTCGAGCGGGCATTACGCACCGACCTAGTCCACCACAATGCCCGGAGGGTCGGAAGTATGTTCCGCTCGAGTGTCGGGATCGATTGATCTATTGGGCTCACACGTCACCCTCCTCTGGACACCCGGGTATCGGCCGGACAGTGCACTGTCTTAGTGCCAAATATTGGTGGCCCACGTTGGCCAGGGATGTGAGGGTTTATGTTTCCTCCTGCTCGGTGTGCGCCCAGTGTAAGGCGCCTAGACATCTGCCTAGGGGTAAGTTACTGCCCCTGCCCGTTCCACAACGACCATGGTCCCACCTCTCGGTGGATTTTATAACTGACCTTCCTCTCTCTCAAGGGAATACTACCATCCTGGTCGTTGTGGACCGGTTCTCTAAGGCCTGTCGTTTGCTCCCCATGCCGGGTCTTCCTACTGCCCTGCAGACCGCTGGCTATATTCACCCATGTGTTCCGGCACTACGGGGTGCCCGAGGACATTGTGGCTGACCGAGGTCCCCAATTCACCTCCAGAGTCTGGAGAGCTTTTATGGAGCGGTTGGGGGTCTCGGTGAGCCTCACCTCGGGTTACCACCCGGAGAGTAATGGGCAGGTGGAACGCGTTAACCAGGATGTGGGTAGGTTTCTCAGAACGTACTGCCGGGATCGGCCGGAGGAGTGGGCGAGATATGTGCCCTGGGCCGAGATGGCACAGAACTCTCTCCGCCACTCCTCCACCCAACTAACCCCTTTTCAGTGTGTTTTGGGGTACCAGCCGGTTCTGGCACCATGGCATGAGAGCCAGATCGAGGCCCCCGCTGTGGATGAGTGGGTGCGGCGCTCGGAGGAGACGTGGGACGCTGCACACGTCCATCTGCAGCGTGCCATACGTCGACAGAAGACGAAGCGCCGACCTACACCGCAGTGAGGGGCCAGTGTACGCACCTGGAGATCGAGTCTGGCTCTCTGCCAGAAACCTGCCCCTCCGCCTGCCCTGTCGGAAGCTGGGTCGGCGGTTTGTAGGGCCATTTAAAGTCCTGAGAAGGTTGAACGAGGTATGTTATAGATTACAGTTACCAGTTGAGTATAAGTGTATTAACCCCTCGTTCCATGTGTCCCTTCTCAGGCCGGTGGTAGCAGGCCCACTCCAAGAACATGAGATCTTGGAGACCCCCCGCCCCGTTGGACATCGAGGGGTACCGGCGTACACCGTGAGATCCATCTTGGATTCTAGACGTCGGAGAGGGGGTCTTCAGTATCTAGTGGAGTGGGAGGGGTACGGTCCGGAGGAGCGGTGCTGGGTGCCGAGGAGAGACATCTTGGACCCGTCGCTCCTGACGGAATTCCATCGGGGGTATCCGACGCGCTCTGCGCCGCGGCCTCCGGGTCGTCCCCAAGGCCGGAGTCGAGCGCGCCTGGAGCCGCGCGTCAAGGGGGGGTACTGTCACGGTTTCGGCCGAGGCTGCCTCTCTCCCTTGTTCGGGCAGGCTTCGGCGTTCGTCGTCTCGAATTCTAGCTGCCACCGATTGATGTTTCATGTTCGTTTGCTTTTGTCTGTTTGTTTCTACACCTGTTTCTGTTTTGTAGTAATTAGTGTCCTATAAGTTTCTCGTTGTGTTTGTCTTGTGTTGTGTGTGATTGTTACCGTCAGTCTGTGTATTGCTCGGTTGAGCGTTATTTTCTCCACTGTTTGCTGGAGCGTTCGTTGCACTTGTGTGTGCACTTATTTCGTCCTGACGCACCTGTTTGTGCGCATTGTCTTTTCGCCTTCGTGCGTATTTTGCTGTCAGGCTTATTTTGTCCTGTTGCCTGTGTTTAGGCAGGATTACAGCTTTTTGGAATTCAGTCTGCTTCCTGCGTTTGATTCCTACACCACACCTACAACACGACCTGACAACAACAGAACCCCAAGACAAATAAACAGAGCTGTGTTCCCATGGTAGCGGGCGGGAAGCAGTAATCTGACGGCTGTTTTTCCCATGGCTGTATCCCATGGACCTCCACTCTGGACCTCAGATGGATCCTGTGATTGCAATAATCCATCTTGCTGTCAGATGGAAATAATAAAAGAAAGAGAAGCTCACCCACTGTCTCCCTCCGTCACTCCCATGTGTCCACCAAACAAGCTACCATGCTGCGTGCTGAGCCAACACATGGACCACAGGCCCACTGTGTGTGTGTGCGCGCGTGTGCGTGTGTGTGTGTGTGTGTGTAGTGCAGTGCATATTCAGTCACTGTGGTGTAGACACATCTGATCTCATTAATGATCAAAAGGACTGCAGCTGTTCCCCCAGTGGACTGCCTGCTAGTCTCATGTCAACATGCCTCAGTTCACTAGTCTCATATCAACATGCCTCAGTTCACTAGTCTCATATCAACATGCCTCAGTTCACTAGTCTCATATCAACATGCCTCAGTTCACTAGTCTCATATCAACATGCCTCAGTTCACTAGTCTCATATCAACATGCCTCAGTTCACTAGTCTCATATCAACATGCCTCAGTTCACTAGTCTCATATCAACATGCCTCAGTTCACTAGTCTCATGTCAACATGCCTCAGTTCACTAGTCTCATATCAACATGCCTCAGTTCACTAGTCTCATATCAACATGCCTCAGTTCACTAGTCTCATATCAACATGCCTCAGTTCACTAGTCTCATATCAACATGCCTCAGTTCACTAGTCTCATGTCAACATGCCTCAGTTCACTAGTCTCATATCAACATGCCTCAGTTCTTTAGTTGTCTCCCTCTCTCCTTCTTTAGTTGTCTCCTTCTCTCCTTCTTTAGTTGTCTCCCTCTCTCCTTCTTTAGTTGTCTCCTTCTCTCCTTCTTTAGTTGTCTCCCTCTCTCCTTCTTTAGTTATCTCCCTCTCTCCTTCTTTAGTTGTCTCCCTCTCTCCTTCTCTTCTTCTTTAGTTATCTCCATCTCTCCTTCTTTAGTTGTCTCCCTCTCTCCTTCTTTAGTTGTCTCCTTCTCTCCTTCTTTAGTTGTCTCCCTCTCTCCTTCTCCTTCTTTAGTTGTCTCCTTCTCTCCTTCTTTAGTTGTCTCCTTCTCTTCTTCTTTAGTTGTCTCCCTCTCTCCTTCTCCTTCTTTAGTTGTCTCCTTCTCTTCTTCTTTAGTTGTCTCCCTCTCTCCTTCTTTAGTTATCCCCCTCTCTCCTTCTCTAGTTGTCTCCCTCTCTCCTTCTCTTCTTCTTTAGTTGTCTCCCTCTCTCCCTCTCTTCTTCTTTAGCTGTCTCCCCCTCTCCTTCTTTAGTTGTCTCCTTCTCTCCTTCTTTAGTTGTCTCCCTCTCTCCTTCTTTAGTTGTCTCCCTCTCTCCTTCTTTAGTTGTCTCCCTCTCTCCTTCTTTAGTTGTCTCCCTCTCTCCTTCTTTAGTTGTCTCCCTCTCTCCTTCTTTAGTTGTCTCCCTCTCTCCTTCTTTAGTTGTCTCCCTCTCTCCTTCTTTAGTTGTCTCCCTCTCTCCTTCTCTAGTTGTCTCCATCTCTCCTTCTTTAGTTGTCTCCCTCTCTCCTTCTTTAGTTGTCTCCCTCTCTCCTTCTCTCCTTCTCTAGTTGTCTCCCTCTCTCCTTCTCTCCTTCTTTAGTTGTCTCCATCTCTCCTTCTTTAGCTGTCTCCCTCTCTCCTTCTTTAGTTGTCTCCCTCTCTCCTTCTCTCCTTCTCTAGTTGTCTCCCTCTCTCCTTCTCTCCTTCTTTAGTTGTCTCCATCTCTCCTTCTTTAGCTGTCTCCCTCTCTCCTTCTCTCCTTCTTTAGTTGTCTCCCTCTCTCCTTCTTTAGTTGTCTCATTCTCTCCTTCTTTAGCTGTCTCCATCTCTCCTTCTTAAGTTGTCTCCCTCTCTCCTTCTTTAGTTGTCTCCCTCTCTCCTTCTTTAGTTGTCTCCATCTCTCCTTCTTTAGCTGTCTCCCTCTCTCCATCTCTCCTTCTTTAGTTGTCTCCCTCTCTCCTTCTTTAGTTGTCTCCCTCTCTCCTTCTTTAGTTGTCTCCCTCTCTCCTTCTTTAGTTGTCTCCCTCTCTCCTTCTTTAGTTGTCTCCATCTCTCCTCTTTAGTTGTCTCCCTCTCTCCCTCTGTGTGTGTGTGTGTATGTGTTTTTGTGTGTCAAACACCAATAACACTGGACATTAGAACTGTATGCCAGACAGTGACTCCATGTTTTGGGACTAGGCGTATGGGTTTAATTGAGCGATGGATACAGTACGCATCCACTCAGTACAATACAGACTGAAGAATGATAACATAGCCCTAACAATCGTACACCAAATAGAATGAAACATGAAAAAAAAAACAGTAACAGTAACAGGAGACATTCCCTTTTCCATCCATCTACTAAATCACACTTAAGGGTCGCAACTGGAGGTCTCCAAAATCCTTGGAGAAATTTATTCGATACAGGTGTTACAATGAAAATGTAGTTTATGTAATAAAATCAACACACACTGCACTATATAAGAACTTGAAAATACACTCTTAAATGGCTATATAGGATCAGTGACCAATAACAGATATTTCTAGCCCATGACAGAAAAATGACATGTCAAGAGAGACAGATTCCACCAGTCTCACTAAATAGAGGTTATTATTTTGTTCTGACAAGTACATGTTGGTCTCCCAGAGATCCATTATAGAGTAATGACACTCCGGCTGGATACAGATCTCAGATACAGTATTGCTGAAGTGAAACACACCTTGACAGCCTTATTCTTGTGGCACGGTAGATTAGCCGAGTGCCTGAGGAGGAACCCTGTTCAGCTTTGGGCTAGCTTTGGGCTAGCTTTGGGCTATCTTTGGGCTATATTTAGGCTAGCTTTGGGCTAGCTTTGGGCTATCTTTGGGCTATCTTTGGGCTATCTTTGGGCTATCTTTGGGCTATCTTTGGGCTATCTTTGGGCTATCTTTGGGCTATCTTTGGGCTATCTTTGGGCTATCTTCGGGCTATCTTTGGGCTAGCTTTGAGAATCTGTCTCAGGGCCATTCTCAACCAGTGGAAACAGAGTTAGTAAAGAGGAGTTCAGGGGCACATCTAAATAGTCTATAGTGGCTACCTCTATTCGTCTCCTCTCCTTAATTTTCACTGATCCAAAATTACAGGACAAGTGAATGGAATTCGTAAGAGCCCCACAAGTGGATTTGCTTTTTCCCTGGCCGGTTCTTTTTAGATCAGTCCTATGAAGGGAGGAAACAAGGTGAGGGAAGCCACTTTCGACTATTGAGAGATGCATCCCAGGTCGAGGTAAGATGAGGGCTAGCCAGGTTGCAGTAAAGATCTCACAAGATCTCAGGGCTGTTTCTAGAATTTCGGGCCCTAACTGAGATTTGGTTGGGGAGCCCCCCCCAACTCGTGGGCAAAAAATTTTTAGTCACCCCCCCCTCTTGGCGGCGGCGGAGAGAAATCTTCAGCTTTAAAGTTAATGTCCTGCGATTCTAAACATTTTGCCTGCCATTGGGCGTAGGGAAAATGTTGCAGTTTTAAAGCACATTTTCTGCAATTCTACACATTTTTTGCAAGGGGCAAAAAAATTTAGCAGCTTTTTTTATTAATTTCATGCGATCTACTAATTTTGCCATTCGGCGGAGATAACTTTCTTTGAGTTTTAAAGCAAATGTCCAGAAATTCTACACATTTTGCCACGACTTATGCCATGTTCATATGATAAAAAAAAAATAATAATAATAAAAAACGATGAAAAAAAGATTTAAATAAAAATTATATTTAGCAGACGCTTTTATCCAAAGCGACTTACAGTCATGTGCGCATACATTTTTACGTATGGGTGGTCCCGGGGATCGAACCCACTACCCTGGCGTTACAAGCGCCATGCTCTACCAATTGAGCTACAGAGGACCACAGAGTGAGAGTGATTAACAAAATCAATGGGGGCCCCCTGCATGCCCGGTCATGCAAGATTTAGATAACTGGCTGAACTAATTTACCTAGCAATCTATAAAATGTTAGCTGGCATGGCTAATATGGTGACTGACATAACAAGAGGAAACTGCTGATGCTCAAACACATGTCTACATGGCACCTGGTGTATTGTACTGTACATCCTGACTAACAGGAAGTTGAGACCCCACCTGACTTCCTTAATAAATATAAAAAAAACTATGAAAATATAAAACCCAGCCACAGCAGATCAGAACCCAGCCACAGCAGATCAGAACCCAGCCACAGCAGATCAGAACCCAGCCACAGCAGATCAGAACCCAGCCACAGCCGATCAGAACCCAGCCACAGCAGATCAGAACCCAGCCACAGCAGATCAGAACCCAGCCACAGCAGATCAGAACCCAGCCACAGCAGATCAGAACCCAGCCACAGCCGATCAGAACCCAGCCACAGCCGATCAGAACCCAGCCACAGTAGATCAGAACCCAGCCACAGCAGATCAGAACCCAGCCACAGCAGATCAGAACCCAGCCACAGTAGATCAGAACCCAGCTACAGCAGATCAGAACCCAGCCACAGCAGATCAGAACCCAGCCACAGCAGATCAGAACCCAGCCACAGTAGATCAGAACCCAGCTACAGCAGATCAGAACCCAGCCACAGCAGATCAGAACCCAGCTACAGCAGATCAGAACCCAGCCACAGCCGATCAGAACCCAGCCACAGTAGATCAGAACCCAGCTACAGCAGATCAGAACCCAGCCACAGCAGATCAGAACCCAGCCACAGCAGATCAGAACCCAGCCACAGCCGATCAGAACCCAGCCACAGTAGATCAGAACCCAGCCACAGCCGATCAGAACCCAGGCACAGCAGATCAGAACCCAGCCACAGTAGATCAGAACCCAGCCACAGCAGATCAGAACCCAGCCACAGTAGATCAGAACCCAGCCACAGCCATTCAGAACCCAGCCACAGCCGATCAGAACCCAGGCACAGCAGATCAGAACCCAGCCACAGTAGATCAGAACCCAGCCACAGCCGATCAGAACCCAGCCACAGTAGATCAGAACCCAGCCACAGCAGATCAGAACCCAGCCACAGCAGATCAGAACCCAGCCACAGTAGATCAGAACCCAGCTACAGCAGATCAGAACCCAGCCACAGCAGATCAGAACCCAGCCACAGTAGATCAGAACCCAGCTACAGCAGATCAGAACCCAGCCACAGCAGATCAGAACCCAGCAACAGCAGATCAGAACCCAGCCACAGCCGATCAGAACCCAGCCACAGTAGATCAGAACCCAGCTACAGCAGATAAGAACCCAGCCACAGCAGATCAGAACCCAGCCACAGCAGATCAGAACCCAGCCACAGCCGATCAGAACCCAGCCACAGTAGATCAGAACCCAGCCACAGCCGATCAGAACCCAGGCACAGCAGATCAGAACCCAGCCACAGTAGATCAGAACCCAGCCACAGCCGATCAGAACCCAGCCACAGCAGATCAGAACCCAGCCACAGCAGATCAGAACCCAGCCACAGCAGATCAGAACCCAGCCACAGCAGATCAGAACCCAGCTACAGCAGATCAGAACCCAGCCACAGCAGATCAGAACACAGCCAGAGCAGATCAGAACCCAGCCACAGCAGATCAGAACACAGCCACAGCAGATCAGAACCCAGCCACAGAAGCAGGACATCTGACAGAACCTCAGAGTTTGAGCCAGGTGGTTTCAGCGGAGCCAAAACACAATTGTTTCACTTTTTACTTATTTTATATGTGTGCACCAGATGCTATCCATTTCATTTCACTTATTTTTAGCGCCGCTGCTTGGCAGTCATGTTTCACCTCAGCTTTAATAAGGGAGAGGGGAGAGTGCATCTGACAGGCAAACATGACGTAAGCAGGAAGGTTGTCCAAAAACCTGCAGAACAGCACAGAGCATAGTCTGGTTTCAGCTCTCAGAGAAGTCAAACCACAGTTCTGAGAGTTTTACAGAGGATGAAAGCAAAAAGACAGACAGACAGACAGACAGGGAGACAGGCAGACAGGCAGACAGGGGGACAGGCAGACAGACAGACAGACAGACAGACAGAGACAGGCAGACAGACAGGGAGACAGACAGGAAGACAGGGAGACAGGAGGACAGGCGGACAGGCAGACAGGCAGACAGGCAGACAGACAGACAGACAGGCAGACAGGGAGACAGGGAGACAGGCAGACATGGAGACAGGGAGACAGACAGACAGACAGACAGACAGACAGGGAGACAGACAGACAGGGAGACAGACAGGCAGAGAGACAGACAGACAGACAGACAGACAGACAGACAGGGAGACAGACAGACAGGGAGACGGGGAGACGGGCAGACATGGAGACAGACAGACAGGGAGTCTTACAGACAGACAGACAGGCAGACAGGGAGACAGGAAGACAGACAGACAGACAGACAGGGAGACAGACAGGCAGAGAGACAGACAGACAGACAGGCAGACAGGCAGACAGACAGACAGACAGACAGACAGACAGACAGACAGACAGACAGACAGACAGACAGACAGACAGACAGACAGACAGACAGGGAGACAGACAGGGAGACGGGCAGACATGGAGACAGACAGACAGACAGGGAGACATACAGACAGGGAGACATACAGACAGACAGACAGGGAGACAGGAAGACAGACAGACAGACAGACAGACAGACAGACAGACAGACAGACAGACAGACAGGCAGACAGGGAGACAGGGGGACAGACAGACAGGGAGACAGGCACAGCAGACAGTGTGTGTGTTTAGCACAGTAGGAAAGGGAAGGGAGTCCTTCATACTGACCACAGCATGACATCAGGCTGTATGGTTCATTGTCAGATGTTTCTAAATAGAGGAAGGGGAAATATAGACATTAATTACATAAAGGAAATTAACTAGAGTGCTCAGTTAATGTTAAGCAATGAATTGAACGATTGTTTTCCACAGAGGTAAAATCTAAGGCAGTATGAATACATGTTAATTAAATGTGTACAACTAGTGTCCAGAATAAATAATACAGTACTAGTATATTTGTAAAAATGGCACATCCAGTCATGGAATATGTAGATGATTACTTTCTGCAGGCTTTTTTGATAGTACATCTTTCCATTTCCATTTATCCCCTGACCTCCTCTGCCCTCTCAACACACACACATATGGGCATACGCATGGGCGCACACACGCAGACAGGGAAAACAAAAAGAAATGGAGGAACTTATTCAAGAAAGATCAAGTGTAATATAATGTAAAAATAAAGCGAACTCGATGGAATTTCGGGGAAAATGAAATGATACCAAAAATAATTTACGGAGTCACCCATGATTCACCAAACAATATTTTGAAAGAGGAAGCAAAGTACTCTAAGCATATGTTTTCGTTTCAGTCTCCTCCATCTCCACTGACTGAAGTTAATTGTATGGATGTTTTTTCTATTAATAATGTAAAATTAACAGCTGGACAAAAAGACTCATGTGAAGGCCAAATTACAGACGAGGAACTTCTGGACGCAATTAAAGCCTTTAAGTCTGGGAAAACTAGAGCTGGATGGCATACCAGTTGAGGTATACCAAACCTTTTTAAATGTACTCAGAGGACCGTTATTAACATGTTTTAACCACTCCTATAAAAATGGTAGACTATCAGATACTCAACAAGAAGGTCTGATTTCATTATTACTGAAACAGGACCCAAGTGGTAAATATAAAGATCCAGTCCATTAAAAAAATTGGAGGCCCCTTACACTTCAGTGTTGTGATGCAAAAATTCTAGCATAGTGCATAACACATAGAATTAAAAAGCTATTGTCGGATATTATTCATTCTAATCAGACAGGTTTTTTACATGGACGATACATTGGAGATAATATAAGACAAGTAATGGAAACAATAGAACACTGACAAATCTGGGAAACCAGGCATGGTATTCACAGCTGACTTTGAAAAGGCTTTTGATAAAGTACGACTGGAATTTATATATAAATGCCAGGAATATTTCCATTTTGGAGAATCTTTTATACAATGGGTTAAAGTTACGTATAGTAACCCTGAGTGTAAAATAGTAAATAATGGCAACTTCTCAGAAAGTATTAAACTGTCAAGAGGAGTAAAACAAGGTTGTCCACTATCGGCATATCTATTTATCATTGCTGAATGGGAGAAACTCCCCAAATACAGGTGTGCCAAGCTCATACCCAAGAAGACTCAAGGCTGTAATCTCTGCCAAAGGTGCTTCAACAAAGTACTGAGTAAAGGGTCTGAATACTTATGTAAATGTGATATTTACGTTTTTTATTCGTAATAAATTTGCAAAAATTTATAAAAACCAGTTTTTGCTTTGTCATTATGGGGTATCGTGTGTAGATTGATGAGGGAAAAAAACAATTTAATACATTTTAGAATAAGGCTATAACGTAACAAGATGTGGAAAAATTCAAGGGGTCTGAATAATTTCCGAATGCACTGTATATATATACTGTATATATATATTACAAAACAATATATGGGGGATTGGAAATGATGCAGACAATTACATTGATGGAAGGTACAATCTATCTGCACTATTAAAGCTGATCAACCCCCCCCAAAAAAAACACTAATTGGTGTCTTAAAAATGACCTCGTCTCTGTCTGACCACCACTATAGGGAGATTGTTTCCTTGGGAACGGGAGGAGAGTTGGAGAGGCTGAAGTCGTCTGGTCTTGATGCTGGACTCGGCCTGTCTGGTCCTGATGGTGGGGAAGGAGAAGGAGTCTGGTTGGCTCTCCAGTCCAGAGCCTGACTCCACTGGACTCTCTGCATACAGAAAAGGACAATGGTAGAAACCATGACAACAAACATTAGAGTCTCACTCTATCCTCTGGACCCAATCAATACTATTATGCAAATCATGTCTTCCAGAATCAGAAACCCCTCCCAATTTACAGTGGATTACAATCATGTGTTCCAGAATTAGAACTCCCTCCCAATTTACAGTGGATTACAATCATGTGTTCCAGAATTAGAACTCCTTCCGCCTTTACCGTGGATGCCAATCATGTGTTCCAGAATCAGAACTCTCTCTGCCAGGATCTTGAGAGCTTCCCTCAGCTGCTGCACTCCCTCAGCGCCCCCCTGAGAGACAGACAGAGACACACACAGACACACTCCCTCAGTTCCCCCCTGAGAGACAGACACACACAGACACACTCCCTCAGTTCCCCCCTGAGAGACAGACAGAGACCGACACACTCCCTCAGCTCCCCCCTGAGAGACAGACAGAGACCGACACACTCCCTCAGCTCCCCCCTGAGAGACAGACAGAGACCGACACACTCCCTCAGCTCCCCCCTGAGAGACAGACAGAGACCGACACACTCCCTCAGTTCCCCCCTGAGAGACAGACAGAGACAGACAGAGACAGACACACACTCAACTCCATGGGCAAAAAGAGCCATAAATACTCAGTGGAGCTGCATATAAACATCTACTGATGTCCAATACAGTGCATACCTCAGGCAAACCCTCTCCTGGCTCCCCCTTCTGCCCAGACTGCCCCTGTAAACACATTGACACATACATTATCATTACAGAGGCAACAGACACGCACTATACTACCTACAATACGCATAACATCTGAGTGTGGTGTGAAATACTATGTGCAAGACTAGGAGGTCAAATCCATGTGTGTGTGTTTATGTGTGTGTTTATGTGTGTGTGTTTATGTGTGTGTGCGCGTGCCAGGGTTTCTGTTAGGAAAATGTGGTGACAGATAACGTGACTGGGAAGATTTTAATTTACCGGCCATTTGAGAAATGTACCGGTCACATTTGCATTGGATGCATCACCTATTAATGCCTCCATCCACTGTGCTCAGAATGACAGAAATCACATTTAGATGATAGTAATGCATCTTAACAGAACATGCAACTCATGTAATGATGCAGCCAATAAAATATAATTTTCAAACATTTGCCAAAATGCAATTCGCGGGAAAACACCATTCTCAACAGCGCATATGATAGCGGTTCCATGTGGGACAAAGAAGAAAATCTCTGTTAGAAACTTAGAAAGAAGGGCAATCTAAAGATGCAACAACTAGGATGTGTTGCTAATATAACTAGGATTGTGCCTTTGGCTTCTGGACAATGAAAGAAAGTTGATATGAAAACCAATAGACCAGGAGAGAAATGTCATAGCGGTCGGTCCGATAGAGAAGAAAATGGAAATCAATTTGCCAAAATTATATAATTACTCCTGTCTATACAGAAATAAATAAAATAATTCAAGCATGACTTAGACACAGAGGAATCAAGGATCATTAGCTTCTTTAAAAAAATAACTATGGATTGTTTCAAATCACAAGCTCGTAAGGACGCAAGCTGGCAATTTGGGAAGCCTGCCATTTGGGAAGCCTGCCATTTGGGAAGCCTGCCATTTGGGAAGCCTGCCATTTGGGAAGCCTGCCATTTGGGAAGCCTGCCATTTGGGCAGCGCGCGTGGCGATAGGCCTAGCTGATTATTGAGTTGTTGCTGTCAGAGAAAAGCATCTAAAATATGTGTGAAGATAATGTGTCTTTAGTATCATTTAAAATTTTGAGACATGAAGAAGGGGAGGGGTGTGTGGCGAAGATATAGGCCAGTCTCTGTCCAGAATGGCTCAGCTGTCTCCCACCAAGTCTTGCACCTTCATTGTTTCATTGTCTGAATTCTTTTGCCTTTTTATTTTATTTTTTATTTTTAATAAATTCCCCATTACATATGTCACCAGTAATACATGTACTTTTAATCCCTGTCATTTTTCTTACTTTAATTTCTGTTAATACATGTATTAATTAAAGTCATTTACTGTTCTCATTCTCGGAGTTCACAACCTGTTACACTTTTGGTTTATTTTGTTAGGTTTTGACAAACAGAGTAAACTCACCGACAACTAGTACAAGCTCAAATCAAGTTTATTCACCCACTGGGTCAAACAGTTGCAAAGACAAACACATGTTTACACAAGCACAAATATGTATACCCTCCTACTAGGAGGAGTCAACTCCTTGTACCTAGACAGCCAATACATCTCTGTTGCTAGTCAGGAACTTAATTGGTTCCTCTCACTGGTGTAGTCATTGCCCTGCCTCATGCTAGAACCTTTGTGGGCATGGAAGTATATGTGTGTGAGATAGTACTGTTTCTTCTCACTTAATCTGACCTGACCTCGGGCCGAATTCCTCTCCTCCCTAATCCACGTCTGTCCTTATCAGTGACTGAAACCAGACTGTTGCCCTATGCCTCCCTCCATAGGATCCATGAGATTTAACAATAACATGTTTGACAGAATGTATTTGTATTTGTAATTATTATGGATCCCCATTAGCTGTTGCCAAGGCAGCAGCTATTCTTCCTGGGGTCAGGCAAAATTAAGGCAGTAATACACTTTAAAAAACATTACAATACATTCATAACAGATTTCACAACACACTAAGTGTGTGCCCTCAGGCCCCTACTCCACTACCACATATCTACAACACAAAATCCATGTGTACATGTGTGTATAGTGCATATGTTATCGTGTGTGTGTGTATGCATGTGTCTGTGCCTATGTTTGTGTTGCTTTACAGTCCCCGCTGTTCCATAAATTGTATTTTTATCTGTTTTTTTTAAATCTGATGTGGAATACAGTTCCATGTAGGCATGGCTCTATGTAGTACTGTGCGCCTCCCATAGTCTGTTCTGGACTTGGGGACTGTGAAGAGACCTCTGGTGGCATGTCTTGTGGGGTATGCATGGGTGTCTGAGCTGTGTGCTAGTTGTTTAAACAGACAGCTTGGTGCTTTCAACATATCAATATCTCTCACAAATACAAGTAGTGATGAAGTCTATCTCTCCTCCACTTTGAGCCAGGAGAGATTGACATGCATATTATTAAAGTTTGCTCTCTGTGTACATCCAAGGGCCAACCGTGCTGCCCTGTTCTGAGCCAATTGCAATTTTCCTAAGTCCCTCTTTGTGGCACCTGACCACACGACTGAACAGTAGTCCAGGTGCGACAAAACTAGAGCCTGTAGGACCTGCCTTGTTGATAGTGCTGTTAAGAAGGTAGAGCAGTGCTTTATTATGGACAGACTTCTTTCCATCTTAGCTACTGTTGTATCAATATGTTTTGACCTTGACAGTTTACAATCCAGGGTTACTCCAAGCAGTTTAGTCACCTCAACTTGCTCTGTTTCCACATTATTTATTATTTAGTTGTTTAGGCTTTAGTGAATGATTTGTCCTAAATGCAATGCTTTTAGTTTGAGAAATATTTAGGACTAAGTTATTCCTTGCCACCCATTCTGAAACTAACTGCAGCTCTTTGTTAAGTGTTGCAGTCATTTCAGTCACTTTAGTTGCTGACTTGTATAGTGTTGAGTCATCCGCATACATAGACACACTGGCTTTACTCAAAGCCAGTGGCATGTCGTTAGTAAAGATGGATCAAAGTAAGGGGCCTAGACAGCTGCCCTGGGGAATTCCCGAGTCTACCTGGATTATGTTGGAGAGGCTTCCATTAAAGAACACCCTCTGTGTTCTGTTAGACAGGTAACTCTTTATCCACACTATAGCAGGGGGTATGAATCCATAACACATACATTTTTCCAGCAGCAGACTATGATCGATAATGTCAAAAGCCGCACTGAAGTCTAACAAAACAGCCCCACAATCTTTTTATCATCAATTTCTCTCAGCCAATCATCAGTCATTTGTGTAAGTGCTGTGCTTGTTGAATATCCTTCCCTATAAGCGTGCTGAAAGTCTGTTGTCAATTTTGATTACTGTAAAATAGCATAGTATCTGGTCAAACACAATTTTTTCCAAAACTTTACTAAGGGTTGGTAACAGGCTGATTGGTCGGCTATTTGAGCCAGTAAAGGGGCTTTTCTATTCTTAGGTAGCAGAATGACTTTTGCTTCCCTCCAGGCCTGAGGGCACACACTTTCTAGTAGGCTTAAATTGAAGAAATGGCAAATAGGAGTGGCAATATTGTCCGCTATTATCCTCAGTAATTTTCCATCCAAGTTGTCAGACCCCGGTGGCTTGTCATTGTTGAATGACAACAATACTTTTTTCACCTCTTCCACACTCACTTTATGGAATTCAAAAATTACAATTCTTGTCTTTTATAACTTGGTCAGATATACTTGAACGTGTAGTGTCAGCGTTTGTTGCTGTCATGCCTAAATTTGCTAATCTTGCCAATGAAAAAATAATTAAAGTAGTTGGCAATATCAGTCTGTTTTGTGATGAATGAGCCATCGGATTCAATTAATGATGGAGCTGAGTTTGCCTTTTTCCCCAACATTTCATTGAAGGTGCTCCAAAGCTTTTTACTATCATTCTTTATGTCATTTATCTTTGTTTCATAGTGCAGTTTCTTCTTCTTTTTATTCAGTTTAGTCACATGATTTCTCAATTTGCAGTATGTTTGCCAATCGGTTGTGCAGCCAGTCGTATTCGCCATTCCTTTTGCCTCCATCCCTCTCAACCATACAGTTTTTTCAATTCCTCATCAATTCACGGGGATTTAACCGTTTTTACAGTCATTTTCTTAATGGGTGCATGCTTATTAGTAACTGGGATAAGCAATTTAATAAATGTGTCAAGTACAACGTCTGTTTGCTCTTCATTACACATCACGGATCAACAAATATTCTTTACATCATCAACATAGGAATCACTACAGAACTTATTGTATGACCTCTTATACACTATATTAGGCCCAGCCTTTGGAACTTTGGTTTTCCTAGATATGGCTATTTTATTGTGATCACTACATCCAATAGATCTGGATACTGCTTTCAAGCACATTTCTGCAGCATTTGTAAAGATGTGATCAATACATGTTGATGATTTCATTCCTGTGCTGTTTGTAACTACCCTGGTAGGTTGGCTGATAACATGAACCAGGTTGCAGGCACTGGTTACAGTTTGAAGCTTTTTCTTGAGTGGGCAGCTTGACGAAAGCCAGTCAATATTTAAATCACCCAGAAAATATACCTCTCTGTTGATATCACCAACATTATCAAGCATTTCACACATGTTATCCAGATACTGACTATTAGCACTTGGTGGTCTATAGCAGCTTCCCACAAGAATGGGCTTTAGGTGAGGCAGATGAACCTGTAGCCATATTACTTCAACAGTATTTAACATGAGATCCTATCTAATCTTTACAGGAACGTGGTTCTGAATATAAACAGCAACACCTCCACCACTGGCATTTCTGTAATGTCTGTAAATGTTATAACCTTGTATTGCTTCCACTGTATCATCAAAGGTATTGTCTAAGTGAGTTTCAGAGATCAGAATATGAATGTCATCTGTTACTAGCATGTTATTAATTTAGGCTACATATGTTAACGTGGGTTATTTCCAGCACTTTTCTGGGATGCTTGCTTGTTTTCATTGCTTTAGTGGGAAGCTTAGCAGAAGTTGATATTCTCATGTTATTTACGTTAGTGCAGGGTGAGCTGCACACAGTGGACTTCTTACTAGGACACACCGCCTCAGTGCTAACAGTATAAATCTGGTTCATACAATAGCTGTAGGATCAGCAGAGGCATTCAGGGCAGTTAGAGGGACATACATTAGGTTACTTACATTGTGTCTTCAATGCTGCTGGGATAATGTACATTTACTAAAGCAATATGATGACTCAGCGACACAATGGTAGGGATTAACTGAGCTGGACTTGGGTCATTGATAAGTCATTGTCTCAACGCAGCCTTATAAAGCTGTGAAAGGATCCAGGAACCCAAATGATTTGGGTGGATCCCATCCTCCTTATAACACGTGTTTTGTTTCCAGAAGGTATCAAAATTGTCAACAAATGTTACACCCATTGAGCTGCAATAATCACGTAGCCAGTTGTGAAGAGAAAGAATCCTGCTAAAGCGTTCAATGCCACGATTCGGAGACGGCACAGGGTCAGATATGATGGGTCTTTTAATTGTGTCTAGCAGAGAGTCAATCAGCTCTTTGAAATCCAGTTTCAACAGTTCAGAGCTGCCCTTCATAATGTAATTAAAACCCACATGGACTATGATAGAATCAATGTCCATGTCCTGGCGTAGTACATTCGGGAGCAGCTTATTAATGTAATTTACTCGAGCTCCGGGATAGGACATCGTTTTGCACCAGGAACAATCACATTTCTTACCATGGAGCTGTCCAAAATCACAGCTGGCGAGAAGGACGAGGAAATCCGCCCACTCCCACACTTCACAGGATGGTGCAGAGACGGAAGGTTGCTGACGTCGACTTACAAATCGTAGGGGAAGGAGTAGGAGTAGGCACAGCGGCCACAGACACAGGTACCCTCAGCGACGAAGGTAGCAGGAAGATCAGGCTCCAGGGCGGCGAAACTATTCGTTGTTTGTATCTGCACCGAGTCTTTATAAAATAATTGCCTCTACGTTTCCATGGTGGGATTTTGCCTATAGTCTACGTTGAAGCAAGGTAAGACATGCCTCATAATATGTAGTAAAACATTCAGGTTTTAAACAATTAAGCCTGTTTTCAAAATGCATACTGCCTCCAGCTCGCTTTGTAAAGTGGTGGGTGACTCGCTGATAGCCTGTTGCCTGCACTTGAATGGTTTAATTATTTGTTACTTTTATTTCGTATTATTTTATATTGTATTTTTTTGTGTGATTTTTGTTTGTTATTCTTTCTTAAAACTGCATTGTTGGTTAAGGGCTTGTAAGTAAGCATTTCACTGTAAGGTCTACACCTGTTGTATTCGGCGCATGTGACAAATAACATTTGATTTGATTTGATTTGAATGGGAGGCGCGCTTCAATTACCAGTTGAGAAATAAAAATAGTAGCTATTTTTAAATTGTGCACCAAAACTGTTTTTAACACCCGATTGCATTTAGAATTGTTGCACAATGAATGGGCTTATAAAGGCAGGTTCTACTACAGCAGCAACCAGCTGATGAGCAGCAGGAGAAACCCAGCCCAGAATAGGCTCTGGATGCTGTGCATGTGTAATAGTTCTGCTGGATAAATAAGATGCATGATGACTAACGAAAATACACACAGGCCAATTTAATTCCACGATATTATGCAAATTAACCTATAGGCCGCTAAGCATGATGGGCAAATGTATTTCCATAGACTGGTATTCCCATCATTGACTAAAAAGCGTTATTTTGCAATGGGATTTCTCAAATCCCCGTCATTTTGGCCGGCAACAGTTTTATCAATCAACTTTCCATTCTTTTTTTTTTATCGGCCAAAAGCTGGCAACTGCCGGCTAACATGGAAACCCTGGCGCTTGCTTGCGTGCGTGCCTGTGTGTGTGTTCACGCGTGAACAGCCTTGCCGTACTCACAGGCTGGCCGCGCTCCCCTGGTAATCCTGGAGGGCCCTGGTGAGAGAGAGAGAGAGAGAGAGGAACACGGATCAGAGGAACTACTTTCCCCCAAACAACTTCAGATTTATAACATCACTGTCTAATCGCTCATCATCTCCTTGCAGTGCAAGCAGACACTGGTGGCAATGTCACGGGGAGGAATCAGCACCGCTGAGCGTGGCTGCAATGAGTGGTCTGTTTGATGTTCTCACCAAGGGGTCTACCTGGTCACGTATGTGTTGACCCTCTGTTCTTTAATGAAAGGGGATCAGGTTTAACATTATGGCTGAATTGGTCTTTATTGTTGTGATCATTGAGGTCTGACCAAGGCCATAGGCTGATTAACCCTTGGCCTACAATTTACGCGCCCCCCCCCACTGTAATCTAATTAACATAATACAAAAATCCCCATCAAAATCCGTCTGTTTAAGTTAGAGATATCTAGGGGGGTTTTGCATGGTCTGCGTCTCAATCCACCACATCCGCCGATATCACCCTTCTGTGTCTGCGGTGAAAGGTGGCAGAGCTAGAGTGTTGTTTGTCAGACCATGAGACATCCCGAAAATCAGTCTTCTCACAAAAAAAAGATCTGCATCGTCCGAACGGTTTTGCCTACAAACTACTATGACCACTCTATTGAAAGATGAGACTCTCACGAGCACCATGGGGTTCTCCGTTTTGCCAGGACGCCCACAAGCCTCACAAGACTAGTCTTAAGGTACCGGTACCAGTTTCAAAAATGAATGGAAGTATACAGTATATGGAGATAGTTTAGTGCCTAAACTAAGGGGATAAATACATGAAAAAAAACGTTTCCTGATCTTTCTTATATCGTTCAGATATAGGACAGACACTTCAGAACAAACTTCCTTTTGATTTTGTTTTGGACTATCTGTTGCTCAATGTAGTGAATCTGTTATTCATTGTGTTTCTATTGGCTATTAGCAGTAAAATGCCAAATTCAACGTTTCATCCAATAATGTTTTTATATATTTTTTTTGTTGATACCTTAAGGGGTCTTAAAATTCTAAATCAAATAGCTAAATGATCCTTGGTATGAACATCTTTACAAAATCCATATGTTAGCTTAGAACCCCCTCCCCCTGTTGAGATCAGTGAGGTCTGACCAGGGCCATACACTGATTAATTATGGCTGAATGGGGACTTTACTGTTGAGATCAGTGAGGTCTGACCAGGGCCATACACTGATTAATTATGGCTGAATGGGGACTTTTCTGTTGAGATCAGTGAGGTCTGACCAGGGCCATACACTGATTAATTATGGCTGAATGGGGACTTTACTGTTGTGATCAGTGAGGTCTGACCAGGGCCATACACTGATTAATTATGGCTGAATGGGGACTTTACTGTTGAGATCAGTGAGGTCTGACCAGGGCCATACACTGATTAATTATGGCTGAATGGGGACTTTACTGTTGAGATCAGTGAGGTCTGACCAGGGCCATACACTGATTAATTATGGCTGAATGGGGAATTTACTGTTGAGATCAGTGAGGTCTGACCAGGGCCATACACTGATTAATTATGGCTGAATGGGGACTTTACTGTTGAGATCAGTGAGGTCTGACCAGGGCCATACACTGATTAATTATGGCTGAATGGGGACTTTACTGTTGAGATCAGTGAGGTCTGACCAGGGCCATACACTGATTAATTATGGCTGAATGGGGACTTTATTGTTGAGATCAGTGAGGTCTGACCAGGGCCATACACTGATTAATTATGGCTGAATGGGGACTTTACTGTTGTGATCAGTGAGGTCTGACCAGGGCCATACACTGATTAATTATGGCTGAATGGGGACTTTACTGTTGTGATCAGTGAGGTCTGACCAGGGCCATACACTGATTAATTATGGCTGAATGGGGACTTTATTGTTGAGATCAGTGAGGTCTGACCAGGGCCATACACTGATTAATTATGGCTGAATGGGGACTTTACTGTTGAGATCAGTGAGGTCTGACCAGGGCCATACACTGATTAATTATGGCTGAATGGGGAATTTACTGTTGTGATCAGTGAGGTCTGACCAGGGCCATACACTGATTAATTATGGCTGAATGGGGAATTTACTGTTGTGATCAGTGAGGTCTGACCAGGGCCATACACTGATTAATTATGGCTGAATGGGGACTTTACTGTTGAGATCAGTGAGGTCTGACCAGGGCCATACACTGATTAATTATGGCTGAATGGGGACTTTACTGTTGAGATCAGTGAGGTCTGACCAGGGCCATACACTGATTAATTATGGCTGAATGGGGACTTTACTGTTGAGATCAGTGAGGTCTGACATATGCTGAGCATGGATGCGTCCCAAATGGACCCTGGTCAAAAATAGTGTACTATGTAGGGGATTAGGGTGCATTCTGGGAGGCTGCCTTAGTATTTGAACACAATATCTTTGAAGAGAGCCTGTCTACCTCCTAATCAAACAGATGTATTGCGCACAATGGAACAAAGACAGTGTTGGAATAAACCCACTGAACCTTTCATGGCAAATGAATTATAAAGCAGTCCAATGTTTTCGTATGAGAACATTAGGGGTAACATTTTTCCTCACCCTCTCTCCTCTGTCTCCTTTAGGCCCAGGATCCCCAGCCTTGCCTTGGAGGCCTCCCTCTGCCTGATACACACGAACAGGGAGAGGTGTCAGACACCTCCCTCACACAGCCAGGCTCACCCTGCCCTGACCTTGACCATAGTAACAGGTCTGCTATGTAATGTCACCCTGACCTTGACCATAGTAACACGTCTGCTATGTAATGTCACCCTGACCTTGACCATAGTAACATATCTGTTATGTAATGTCACCCTGACCTTGACCATAGTAACATCTCTGCTATGTAATGTTGACCTTGACCATAGTAACATCTCTGCTATGTAATGTCACCCTGACATTATACTAGATTATTTGGTACTCACGTCTCGCCCTGGGAGACCTGGAACTCCTGCTGTTCCGATTGGTCCAGGGGGACCTGTGATGTCACAGAAACAGTTCCAGAAAATATTCATGTTCATACTACCAGTTTAGTCCTGGTTCTTGGAGAGAAAAAAAACTGATAAAAACACACACCTGCAGGGGGACACACATGCATGGACACACACTTGCAGGGACACACACATGCAGGGACACACATCTGCAGGGACACACACCTGCAGGGACACACACATGCAGGGACACACACTTGCAGGGACACACACTTGCAGGGACACACACCTGCAGGGATACACACATGCAGGGACACACATCTGCAGGGACACACACCTGCAGGGACACACACATGCAGGGACACAGACACTTATACACCCAGAACTGAAGTTGTACCTGGGGGTCCGAGGGGGCCAGATGGGCCGGGAGGACCAGCTACGAACTCAGGAAGAGTTGGAGTAAGAGGAGTCTCTGATTATTAAACACAAACAAGAAATACAGTAATTACTGTGTTGTTGTACCACAGTGGCGGTCGGTGCCATTTCAGATGAGGGAGGATGATATATTTTGAATGAGCTTAGCCTTATTTCTATTACAGCATATTGGATGACTGTCATTCATATTCCATTCACCCAGTTCAATGTAACAGCGATAGGTTTAGGCTACTACATGATACTCAAATTTGAAATCAGTGTACCCAGAGGAGGACGGAAGCTAGCTGTCCTCCGGCTACACCATGGTGCTACCCTACAGAGTGCTGTTGAGGCTACTGTAGACCTTCATTGCAAAACGGTGTGTTTTAATAAATTATTTGGTTACATGTGAATATATTTAGTATAGTTGTATCTAAAAAGGAAAACTTTTTAAATGTTTAACTATTTTTATTTTTATGAAATTCACTGAGGAGGATGCTCCTCCCCTTCCTCTTCTGAGGAGGATGCTCCTCCCCTTCCTGCTTTGAGGAGGAGGAGCCGCCACTGTTGCACCAGTGCTGTAAAATCCTTAATGCCGTTTCATTAAGGTTTGTAGGACCTCTGACCCAACACTTGCCCCTTGTAGTGTGTGTGTGCGTGTGTGTGTGTGTGTGTGTGTGTGTGTGTGTGTGTGTGTGTGTGTGTGTGTGTGTGTGTGTGTGTGTGTGTGTGTGTGTGTGTGTGTGTGTGTGTGTGTGTGTGTGCGTGTGCGTGTGCGTGCGTGCGTGCGTGCGTGCGTGTGTGTGTGTGAGCATACAGGTTGAATACTGTAAAAAAACTCCTTATGGGATGACTACAGCTGGGCTTTACTCTGCCAGAGATCTGAGTTCAGGGCAGGGTTACTCTGTCTCTGAGCTCATTAAACACTGAGACATAGTGAAACACATATTGTAAACATGGATTTACTGTGTGACAGTTTTTTAAATCTAATGAGCCTCTAAGAAGGGACCACTAAGAGCCTACCAGACGAGATAAATTATTTCTATGCTCGCTTCGAGGCAAGTAATACTGAAACATGCATGAGAGCATCAGCTGTTCCGGATGGCTATGTGATCACGCTCTCCGTAGCCGATGTGAGTAAGACCTTTAAACAGGTCAACATTCACAAGGCCTCAGGGCCAGACGGTTTACCAGGACGTGTACTCCGAGCATGCGCTGACCAACTGGCAAGTGTCTTCACTGACATTTTCAACCTCTCCCTGACTGAGTCTGTAATACCAACATGTTTCAAGCAGACCACTATAGTCCCTGTGCCCAAGAACACTAAGGTAACCTGCCTAAATGACTACCGCCCCGTAGCACTCACGTCGGTAGCCATGAAGGGCTTTGAAAGGCTGGTCATGGCTCATCAACACCATTATCCCAGAAACCCTAGACCCACTCCAATTTGCATACCGCCCCAAGAGATCCACAGATTATTTAATCTCTATTGCGCTCCACATTGCCCTTTCACACCTGGACAAAAGGAACACCTATGTGAGAATGCTATTCATTGACTACAGCTCAGCGTTCAACACCATAGTGCCCACAAAGCTCATCACTAAGCTAAGGACCCTGGGACTAAACACCTCCCTCTGCAACTGGCTCCTGGACTTCCTAATGGGCCGCCCCCAGGTGGTAAGGGTAGGTAACAACACATCTGCCACGCTGATCCTCAACACGGGGGCCCCTCAGGGTTGCGTGCTCAGTCCTCTCCTGTACTCCCTGTTCACTCATGACTGCATGGCCAGGCACGACTCCAACACCATCATTAAGTTTGCCGATGACACAACAGTGGTAGGCCTGATCACCTACAACGACGAGACAGCCTATAGGGAGGAGGTCAGAGACCTGGCCGTGTGGTACCAGGACAACAACCTCTCCCTCAACGTGATCAAGACAAAGGAGATGATTGTGGACTACAGGAAAAAGAAGAGGACCGAGGACGCCCCCATTCTCATCGACGGGGCTGTAGTGGAGCAGGTTGAGAGCTTCAAGTTCCTTGGTGTCCACATCACCAACAAACAAACATGGTCCAAACACACCAAGAAAGTCGTGAAGAGTGCACGACAAAACCTATTCCCCCTAAGGAGACTGAAAAGATTTGGCATGGGTCCTCAAATCCTCAAAAGGTTCTACAGCTGCACCATCGAGAGCATCCTGACTGGTTGCATCACTACCTGGTATTGCAACTGCTCGGCCTCTGACCGCAAGGCACTACAGAGGGTAGTGCGTACGGCCCAGTACATCACTGGGTCCAAGCTTCCTGCCATCCAGGACCTCTATACCAGGCGGTGTCAGAGGAAGGCCCTAAAAATTGTCAAAGACTCCAGCCACCCTAGTCATAGACTGTTCTCTCTGCTACCGCATGGCAAGCGGTACCGGAGCGCCAAGTCTAGGTCCAAGAGGCTTCTAAACAGCTTTTACCCCCAAGCCATTAGACTCCTGAACATCTAATCAAATGGCTACCCACACTATTTGCATTGTCGTCCCCCCCTTTTACGCTGCTGCTACTCTCTGTTTATTATCTATGCATAGTCACTTTAATAACTCTACCTACATGTACATATTACCTCAATTACCTCGACTAACCGGTGCCCTTGCACATTGACTCTGTACCGGTACCTACTGTATATACAGTGCCTTGCAAAATAATTCATCCCCCTTGGCGTTTTTCCTATTTTGTTGCATTACAACCTGTAATTTAAATAGATTTTATTTAGATTTCAGGTAATGGACATACACAAAATAGTCCAAATTGATGAAGTGGAATAAAAAAAATAACTTGTTTCAAAAAATTCTAAAAAAGAAATTACGGAAAAGTGGTGCGTGCATATGTTTTCACCCCCTTTGCTATGAAGCTGCAGTTTCCCTCTAGCCCCATGAGGAGGGCCTATGAGTGGCACAGCCTCGCCTCCATCCCCTCTCTATACGGGTCCTGGGATTTGGCTCCTGGCCGCCTCTGAGTTTCCAAAAGCAGACTGCTGTGCTGACAGTTTACAAATGAGCTGTGATTTACAGCCAGCTGGCTCCAGCAGCTAACACAGCCAACAGCCTCCTCCCCTCTCCTCTCCTCTCCTCTCCTCTCCTCTCCTCTCCTCTCCTCTCCTCTCCCTCTCCTCTCCTCTCCTCTCCTCTCCTCTCCTCTCCTCTCCTCTCCTCTCTCCCCTCCCCTCCTCTCCTCTCCTCTCCCTCTCCTCTCCTCTCCTCTCCTCTCCTCTCCTCTCCTCTCCTCTCCTCTCCTCTCTTCGCTGCTCTCCACAGACCCAGAACTAGACCCAGACACACAGCCTCTCCTCTCCTCTCCTCTCCTCTCCTCTCCTCTCCTCTCCTCTCCTCTCCTCTCTCCTCTCCTCTCCTCTCCTCTCCTCTCCTCTCCTCTCCTCTCCTCTCCTCTCCTCTTCGCTGCTCTCCACAGACCCAGAACTAGACCCAGACACACAGCCTCTCCTCTCCTCTCCTCTCCTCTCCTCTCCTCTCCTCTCCTCTCCTCTCCTCTCCTCTCCTCTCCTCTCCTCTCCTCTCCTCTCCTCTCCTCTTCTCTTCGCTGCTCTCCACAGCCCCAGAACTAGACCCAGACACACAGCCTCTCCTCTCCTCTCTTCTCCTCTCCTCTCCTCTCCTCTCCTCTCCTCTCCTCTCCTCTCCTCTCCTCTCCTCTCCTCTCCTCTCCTCTCCTCTCCTCTCCTCTCCTCTCCTCTCCTCTCCTCTCCTCTCCACAGACCCAGATCTAGACCCAGACCCAGACCCACGCTAAACTTAACCCTAATCTTAACCCTAACCTTAACCACACAGCTAACCTTATGCTTTACCCTAACCCTAACCTTTTGATTTTGCAGCTTGGCCAACTACTGGGAACCCCTGTCTGTCTGTACTGCCCCCTGGTGTTGAATTATGGCACATTAACCTGTGTTTGCCTTGTCTGACCCATTCCAGTCACCATCACAAGCGCATCCATGGAAAACAGTTACTGTACGCATTTGGATACTGGTCCTGGTATGAATTAATCAGATAATATTTCAGTTTAAAGAATAGAATAGGTATTTTTGTGAAATAGAGATCGACATGCATATGAATTGGGGTGGCCAGTGGTGATAGAGAACCATGGTCGCTGATAGCAGCTGCAGTGTGAATGTGAACACAAAGAAACAGTCAACTTCATTCAACCCAGTATTTCCTGTTGTAGTAAATCTGCACTTGAGACATTTTGACCCCGGTAAATAGCAACCTGAGGCCTTTTATCTACTAATGGAATGCCTTTGGTACAGGCTAAAGCTCTGCTGAGGAGGACAGATACTCTGAGGCCTCTCGATGGTTATAACTAATTGCTTCTCCTTCATGGATATGAAAATATCCAGTTACAGAGCATGCATTTCCACCTGTGCCCTGTCTTCACCTTGTTTTGCATTAATTGGCCCTTGGCCAGCTGATTCCAATCATGGTTGACAGGAAGATTGCATAGAGCTCTTAGAAACAATACCATCTACTGAAGCTAAGATGGCAATGATGGTGGTTGGGGGTCCACTCACCCTGCTCGTCGAACCCAAACATGTCACCCCTCGGCTGGGTAGAGGAGGAGCGTGGCCCTTGAGGGCCTGGAGGTCCGGGGAGGCCTGGAAGACCGATCTCTCCTGGTATTCCTCTCTCTCCCATTGGCCCTGGGAATCAAAGGGGACATATCATCTCACAACAATAGCCATTCAGATATTGAAGATAATGACCTGAACATGCATTGTCTACGTCACTCCTATGTAATGCTCGCAGGCGGAATCTTCTGAAACAAGACAATGCTGAGCAATGTTGAAAAAACAGAACGAATGTCATGCATTCCCATCAGAGGCACGTCACGTGGGGAATATCAGGATGAATCACCTGTCGGTCCGGTCTGTCCTGGAACCCCTGCCTCGCCAGCTGGGCCAGGAATTCCTGGTGGTCCGATTGGCCCTGGTGGTCCTCTTCCTCCTATTGACCAGAAACAGAACCAGAACCATGTGTTTACTATGTTGAGAGGTAACCTCCCCAGGTGATATATGGTTGTGTGTGTGTGTGTGGGAGGGGGGGGTATGGGTGATAAAGCTCTGGCTGGCTGTAGGTAGGATGGAGGGCCTATGGGGGTGGGGTTGGGGGTGTTACCTGGCTGTAGGTAGGATGGAGGGCCTATGGGGGGTGGGGTTGGGGGTGTTACCTGGCTGTAGGTGAGATGGAGGGCCTATGGGGGTGGGGTTGGGGGTGTTACCTGGCTGTAGGTAGCATGGAGGGCCTATGGGGGTGGGGTTGGGGGTGTTACCTGGCTGTAGGTGAGATGGAGGGCCTATGGGGGTGGGGTTGGGGGTGTTACCTGGCTGTAGGTGAGATGGAGGGCCTATGGGGGTGGGGTTGGTGGTGTTACCTGGCTGTAGGTGAGATGGAGGGCCTATGGGGGTGGGGTTGGGGGTGTTACCTGGCTGTAGGTGAGATGGAGGGCCTATGGGGGTGGGGTTGGGGGTGTTACCTGGCTGTAGGTGAGATGGAGGGCCTATGGGGGGTGGGGTTGGGGGTGTTACCTGGCTGTAGGTGAGATGGAGGGCCCATGGGGGTGGGAGTGGGGTTGGGGGTGTTACCTGGCTGTAGGTGAGATGGAGGGCCCATGGGGGTGGGAGTGGGGTTGGGGGTGTTACCTGGCTGTAGGTGAGATGGAGGGCCCATGGGAGTGGGGTTGGGGGTGTTACCTGGCTGTAGGTGAGATGGAGGGCCCATGGGGGTGGGGTTGGGGGTGTACACCTCGTTATCACTGGAGCCCTCTGATGACTTGTTGAAGGACGGTGACGTTGAACCTGCCCCGTCTAGCAGTTTAATCTGGAATAACAAAGAGCCAGGGTCAGATTAAATATACTGATGTAATCTTCCGTCCATCATATTGATAATTTTCTTCATGATCATCATCGTCAACCATCCATCTTTCTTCCATGTCCTCTGATCTCCTTTTCTCCTCTGATACATTGTTACCTTGGACTCAATGTAGTTCAGTCTGATGTTCATGTCAGTGAAGCCAGTGCAGTTCATACACTCTGCAACGAGAGAGAAGAGAGGAGAGGGTTAAAGGTGAGATGACACGCGCACGCACGCGCGCGCACGCACGCACGCACGCGCGCCACACACACACACACACACACACACACACACACACGCACGCACACACACATATACACACACACACACACACACACACAGGCCCTCTCCTGGCAGTGGTTTAATGGCACCACTACTGGGAAGCCAAAATACATACAAAAGAACAATATCCAAGAATTTATTAGCTATTCTTGAATATTTTCTTCATTAAATCACACTCAGACTAAACATAATCTTTCTCTCTAACACACACAGGATTGTTTTCTGTCTGCCCACTAGCAGTGCCCCTCTGTATGGCCAGACGCTGGGAACACAGACCCTCCATCTCTCTTTCATCACCCGTTCCCTAGCAACTCCTGGTCTGTCCCCATGCCAGGGTGGCACAATGGCACATATTAGCCTTTTGCACATGAAGGGTATGAGGGGCTAGGACAGATTTTCTACAGGAACATTCTGGAACATTCAGGAAATATTCTGAGGGGTATGAATGAATCCGATAGGTTTCATTGGCATCCCATTTTTTTTTTTTGTTGAGAGAAACCCCAAGTCAAGATCATATCAGCTAATCTACTGGTTCCCATAATTGGGTAATCAAGGCACCACTTGTATAATAATCTAGTCACCTCTGAGTAAACCACATGACATGCACTGAGGGAAAATTGGTCCAGAGTATAGCCTGTAAATAGAATGTTCTGGTCTAGAAAGTCAAGAACAGAAATGTTCCGGAATGTTTCCCATTCCACAGACACATCTGGCCACACAAACCTAATGATGTAGAATGCCATTGCCAGGGACAACTAGCACTCATAAATAACTACTCTTTACAACAACAAAACGAGCTAAACGGTTCTGGCTTCCCTATATCATGGTTTAACCACAGTACACAGGGTTCCAGCGGCAGCCATTGAGGTTTCTGTACTGAAATAGGACAGACAGGGTTTGGGTGGGATAGGGTTACTTGGTGTGTGTGTGTGTGTGTGTGTGTGTGTGTGTGTGTGTGTGTGTGTGTGTGTGTGATGTGTGTGTGTGTGTGGAGGGGGGTCCAAAGTGTTGGTTTACCATTGGTATAAGCGAGCATGCACACATCCACAAACAGAAGCACCGATCAAGGGCTCAACCAAACACATTCCTCCGTAATTAATCTGCACACATACTCAGTACTGTTTATCTAGCCACTTCAGTGAGACCAAAATGAACCCAATTAGCTCCTTGTGATAAGAGTAATTGCACTGAGTATCAGTACAGTAGGGTATATGGGGGTGATGTATGTACAGAGCGATGTGGGGTGTACAGGGTACGGTGTGGGGTGGTTTTGGTTAGGGCACTGAACTGATGTGACCCGCTCTCCCTCTCTGTTCTTACCCAGGGTTATTTCAGCTCTTACACATCATCCAGGCGCACCCTTAACTCCCCCTTCCCCTGTCCCCCATCCCCCGACGAGGGGTTTGGGATCTAGAGTCATTACTGTGTCATAAACAAGCACCACAGAGACGAGTCTTCATGTCATGAACGTGAGCCAGGATTTCCATTTTAACTAGAACAGCAGAGAAAGGCGAAGTTCCGTTGTGTGAAAGTTCCGCAGTTCTACAGAGGAAGTGTGTTGGGATCTATAATGACACCATGGCAACATAAAGATATTTGACTTAATATTCTTGTAATGATCTGAGTTTGTGGGAAAGGATTGAGTTACGTTGTCCTTTATACTGTAGTTATTGCAGTGACGAGCTATTGCGCTAAATAAGCAAACATAAACTACTATTTTTTCCTGTTTAAATTCTCAGAGGAGTCGCCGGATTACATGAATGTTTTTGTCCTGCTCTGCAAACAGATACACTTTACTGACACAAAACAAGAACAACTTCCCACTGGGCACACCACGTCATTTCAACGTGGATAATTCGGCAATATTTTGGTTGAGACGTTGATCAATGAGATTACAACCTATATTCACCCACTCAAAAAGACAGCCAAAAGTTAGTTGAATTTCCAATGTGTTATCACTATGCTTTCAACCATCTAAAAGCACAACCAAATTCCAATCGAAAAACAATGTCTGATATTTGGTTTAGTTGTCACCCAAATGTCTATCACTGCGCTTTCAACCATTTAAAAGCACAACAAAGTTCAAATGGGAATACAATTTGAGATTTCGTTTATTTATACAATATACTGTATGAACGCATTATCATGGTGATTCATCTAACAGCAGAACCACATGACATGGATTGCAGTTGAGATTACATTGAAAGTACATGGTAGAAGTGATCAATGCGGTTGGAGATTCTGCACAGACTGTGAAGATCTCCACAGACCTGCGACCTTTGCATGCCGTCTTGAACATACTTTGAACTACATACGCTTTATATGATTACACTACCAGTCAAAGGTTTTAGAACACCTACTCATTCAAGGGTTTTTCTTAATTTTTTATTATTTTCTACATTGTAGAATAATAGTGAAGATATCAAAACCGTGAAATAACACATATGGAATCATGTAGTAACCAAGGAAGTGTTAAACAAATCAAAATATATTTTATATTTGAGATTCTTCAAATAGCCACCCTTTGCCTTGATGACAGCTTTGTACACTCTTGGCATTCTCTCAACCAGCTTCATGGAGGTAGTCACCTGGAATGCATTTCAATTAACAGGTTTGCCTTCTTAAAAGTTAATTTGTGGAATTTTGTTCCTTCTTAATGCGTTTGAGCCAATCAGTTGTGTTGTGACAAGGTAGGGGTGGTATACAGAAGATAGCCCTATTTGGTAAAATACCAAGTCCATATTATGGCAAGAACAGCTCAAATAAGCAAAGAGAAACAACAGTCCATTATTACTTTAAGACATGAAGGTCAGTCAATACGGAAGATTTCAAGAGCTTTGAAAGTTTCTTCAAGTGCAGTCGCAAAAACCATCAAGCGCTATGATGAAACTGGCTCTCATGAGGACCGCCACAGGAAAGGAAGACCCAGAGTTACCTCTGCTGCAGAGGATAAGTTCATTAGAGTTACCAGCCTCAGAAATTGCAGGCCAAATAAATGCTTCACAGAGTTCAAGTAAGAGACACATCTCAACATCAACTGTTCAGAGGACACCGTGTGAATCAGGCCTTCATGGTCGAATTGCTTCAAAGAAACCAGTACTAAAGGACACCAATAATAAGAAGAGACTTGCTTGGGCCAAGAAACACGAGCAATGGACATTAGACCGGTGGACATTTGTCCTTTGGTCTGGAGTCCAAATTTGAGATTTTTGGTTACAACCGCCGTGTCTTTGTGAGACGCGGTGTGGTGAACAGATGATCTCTGCATGTGTATTTCCCACCGTAAAGCATGGAGGAGGAGGTGTTAAGGTGTGGGGGTGCTTTGCTGGTAACACGGTCTTGAATTTATTTAAAATTCAAGGCACATTTAACCAGCATGGCTACCACAGCATTCTGCAGCGATACGCCATCCCATCTGGTTTGGGCTTAGTGGGACTATCATTTGTTTTTCAACAGGACAGTGACCCAACACACCTTCAAGCTGTGTAAGGGCTATTTTACCAAGAAGGAGAGTGGTGGAGTGCTGCATCAGATGACCTGGCCTCCACAATCCCCAAATTGAGATGGTTTGGGATGAGTCGGACGGCAGAGTGAAGGAAAAGCAGCCAACAAGTGCTCAGCATATGTGGGAACTCCTTCAAGACTGTTGGAAAAGCATTCCAGGTGAAGCTGGTTGAGAGAATGCCAAGAGCGTGCAAAGCTGTCATCAAGGCAAAGGGTGGCTAGTTGAAGAATTTGTTTAACACTGTTTTGGTTACTACATGATTCCATATGTGTTATTTCATAGTTTTGATATCTTCACTATTATTCTACAATGTAGAACATAGTAAAAATCAAGAAAAACCCTTGAATGAGTAGATGTTCTAAAACTTGTGACCGGTAGTGTACATAAGAAGAGATTTATAGTTACAGACCATGGATCTGTTACTCATTTTGAGGCTGAATGTTACATTAGTTTATAAGATAGCCTTAACTTAAGGCTATTTACTGTATTAAAAGTAATATTCAAATGTGTTTAGTTGACAACACAACCAAATATCAACATTTAAAGGAGACGTATCTACTGCTTGGAGAGTTTCATCTGAGCAACTTATGTAAGGTATTTCTTTTTCTTAGTCATCCTTGTGTCACCCATGCAGTTGGGCCATGGTCCTCTCCCGTGTATCGAACGTCAAAGGCGGATCCAAGAAGGGCTCTGTGGAGGGAAAGATAATTTACTCAGTCATTACCTTGTTCGCCCCCCACAGAGAGATGAGAAGGGTCCCTCCGTTGCCATGCAGGTAGGCGTGTCCTTATTTCTAAATATCTCCCAGAAGCAATTCTCCATCCCAGTATTGATAACCGCGAAGGGGGTTACTAAGTACGTAGAGGGCTTGATAGATTCGGGAGCAGCAGGTAATTTTATCGATCACCAGCTAGTACAAGAGCTTGACATTGATCTAACACCTGTCACCCCTCCCTTAAAGATTAACGCCCTGGACGGGCAGCCATTGGGCACGGGCTTCATTACGCACCTGACACAGAGCGTCACCCTCCAGATTGGAGTCTTCCACACCGAAACCATTCAACTCATGGAACTCTCATCCCCCAAACAGCCACACAGCCTCGGACACCCCTGGCTTTGTCGTTACGACCCTGCCATCTTGTGGCGACAAGGTGAACTACTGTCCTGGTCTTCTACCTGCTTCACCAGTTGTCTCAGCCTACCCTGCTGAGCCACCACCATTGCGGACTCTGCCTCTGCAGTGCCACCTACCATACCATCTGAATACGCCCAGTACAGCAATGTCTTCAGCAAAATCAAGGCCTCCACTCTGCCACCACATCACCCAGGGGACTGTGCTATTGACTTACTCCCTGGAGTGTCTCCACCTAAGGGCCGTTTTTACCCCCCATCTATCCCGTAAAATGAGGCAATGGGGAACTACATTGATGAAGCACTCAAAAACCGTTTCATTCGTCCTTCTTCTTCCCCGGCTAAATCCAGCTTCTTCTTCGTTGGTAAAAAGGATGGTGGTCTCCGTCCATGTATTGATTACCATTCCCTGAATGACATCACGATCAAGAACCATTTCCCTCTTCCTCTGATCCCAGCGACCCTTGAACAAGTGGGCCGCGCCAACATCTATGCAAAACTCGACCTGCGAAGTGCATATAACCTTGTCCGTATACGTCAGGGCGACGAATGGAAGACGGCCTTTATCACCGCACGAGGGCCCTACGGCCTTATTAACGCCCCCGCCGTCTTCCAATCCTTTCTGAACAAGGTTTTCCAGGATATGATCAACCGCTTTCTCATCGTCTACGTTGATGACATCCTGATTTACTCCCACTTCCTGAAGGAACACATACAGCATGTACAAAGGGTTCTTCAACGGCTCCTTGACCATAATCCTTTTATGTGAAGACTGAAAAGAGCACCATCCGTGTAACCTCTGTCAACGTCCTCGGTTTCGTACTGACACCTGGAGGGGTCAGCATGGATGAGAACAAAGTCACCGCCGTCAGTAGCTGGCCCAAACCCACCACCGTTAAGGAACTCCAACGTTTCATTGGGTTCTCCAACTTCTATCGCCGGTTCATTCGGAACCTTCAGTTCTGCTGCCGCTCCTCCACTGCCCTTACCAGCCAAAAGACCCGTCTGATAATGGTCTGATTCCGCCCTGACTGCTTTCAACAACTTGAAAACACCTCTTCACCTCAGCTCCTGTCCTTCGCCAGCCTGATCCGACCCTTCCTTTCACCCTGGAGGTGGATGCCTCCGAAGTAGGAGTAGGAGCCATACTCTCTCAGCGGGTGGGAACACCTCCAAAATCACATCCCTGTGCCTTCTTCTCCAGGAAGATATCCGACGCTGAGAGGAACTCCTCGCCATTAAGCTGGCCCTCGAGGAGTGGCGCCACTGGTTAGAGGGCGCACAACATCCCTTTCTCGTCCTGACAGATCATCATAATCTGGAATATATCAGAGGGGCCAAGAGGTTAAACTCCAGACAAGCCCGCTGAGCTCGCTTCCTCACACGCTTCCATTTTCATGTTACTTACATCCCTGGAAAGAAAAACGTAAAAGCTGATGCTCTCTCCTGCCAGTTTGAACTTCCGACCAGTAACAGTACGCCCATTCTTCCTTCCTCTTGCATTATGGGACCGGTACAGTGGGAGGTTCACTCTGCCATACAAAAAGCCCTAACCTCAGACCCGGCTCCTCCTGAGACACCAGCTGGGAAGAGTTACGTACCAGCAGCTGTTAGACCCCAACTGAAGCAATGGTGTCACACGTCCTTGGGGTCAGGACATCCGGGCATTACACGTACCACCGAACTTCTAGCCCGTAAGTTCTGGTGGTCCTCACTGGCGCCCAAAACAAAAGCCCTTGTCAACTCCCTTCCGGTAAGCTTCAACCTTTGCCAATCCCTCACAGACCCTGGTCCCACATAGCTGTTGACTTCATCACAGACCTTCCTGAATCCTCTGGTAACACCACTATCCTTGTCATAGTAGACCGTTTTTCAAAAATGTGTCGTCTGGTTCCTCTTCCTCATATACCTAACGCCATGGAATTGGCTGAGTGTATGTTCCAGCAGGTGTTCCGTCTGTATGGGATTCCGGAGGACATCGTCTCTGACTGCGGACGCCAGTTTGTCTCCCGGGTGTGGCAAGACTTCTGTGACCGACTGGGGGTCGCCCTCAGCCTCTCCTCCAGGTACCATCCCCAGACCAATGGGCAGATGGAACGCAGTCGGTATATGGCCTGGGCCGAATACGCTCAGAACTCACTCATGCATTCATCCCTCCGCCTTACTCAGTTTCAGTGTGTACTTGGTTACCAACCCCCCATGTTTCCCTGGGAGGCGGAGCCTGGAACTGTCCCAGCTGTCGACGACTGGTTTCGGCATAGTGAGCGGGTATGGGAGACCGCTCACCGGCATCTGCAGGAAGCCTCTAATACCCAGAAACACTTTGCCAACAGAAGCCGCCGACCTACGCCACTCTTTCATCCCGGACAGCGTGTGTGGCTCTCAACCAGAGACATCGGGCTCTGCCTCCCCTGCAAAAAGTTCTGTCCTCGCTTCATTGGTCCCTTCAAGATAACCCATCGCATCAACCCTGTCACGTACCGCCTCCAGTTACCCCGTCAGTATAAAATCTCCTCGTCCTTCCATGTATCTCTGTTAAAACTGGTCACCTACAGTCCTCTTCATCCTCCAGTCTCAACCTGCAGTGCGCCCCCTCAGTTGGACGTCGGAGGGGAATCTGCCTACACCATTCAGGCCATCCTTGATTCCAAACGCCTGAGAGGTCGCATCCACTATCTAGTGGACTGGGAAGGTTATGGGCCAGAAGACCGGTCCTGGGTTCCCAACCAGGACATCCTCGACCCAGAGATGATTCAAGCATTCCACCGAAACCATCTGGATCGTCCCGCTCCCCGACCTCGGGGTCGACCCCCGAACAGACCCACTGGACATCAGCCTCGACGCAGAACGTCAGGTCAGTCCACGACCTTGTCGAACCAGCCTGCCGGACCTCGCCCCTGAGGTAGGCGGCCGCCTCTGCTCCCCCCGCCTGCCCGCTCCACTATCCGGTGCCGTTGGGTCGTCAGGAGCCTCCCTTGTAAGGTTCTGTATTTATTTTTCTTAGTCATCCTTGTGTTCTTGAACGTAGCCCTGTTTCTTTGTGTTCTTGAACGTAGCCCTGTTTCTTTGTGTTCTTGAACGTAGCCCTGTTTCTTTGTGTTCTTGAACGTAGCCCTGTTTCTTTGTGTTCTTGAACGTAGCCCTGTTTCTTTGTGTTCTTGAACGTAGCCCTGTTTCTTTGTGTTCTTGAACGTAGCCCTGTTTCTTTGTGTTCTTGAACGTAGCCCTGTTTCTTTGTGTTCTTGAACGTAGCCCTGTTTCTTTGTGTTCTTGAACGTAGCCCTGTTTCTTTGTGTTCTTGAACGTAGCCCTGTCTTTCATTTTTGTTAATTGATTTCACCTGTGTTAGTTACTCACCTGGTCTCATCAGCTCCTTATTTAGTTCAGTTCTTTCTGTTTGTGCCTTGTGAGGTATTGTTCGTTTTGACTCTACTAAGCCTTTTCCTAGCTCGTTTGTGAGAACCAGTTATAGCCTTCAGTCCCAGTTTTTGATTATCCTGCCTGTTTGCCTACCTGTGTTTGACCATTGCCTGCCTGTGACCATGATTCCTGCCTTCTGCGAAGGCTAAATAAACACCTGCCGCGCTCTGCGCGTGAATCTACACCTTTTTCTCCCTGAGTATTCATTACAGCTTAATCCCATTCTTTAACTTTTATTTTTGGTTGAGTTGGAAACGTGAATCCAACAAATAATTTGTTAAGTTAACTTGTCGACAAGTTAATGGGCTATTTCTTGTATTTCAAAAGTGATATTGAATTGTGTTTGGTTGTCAATGCAACCTAATATCAACATTTGAAGGAGATGGATTCACGTCTCCATCTCAACCAAGAATCTAAGTAAAAGAATAGGACTAAATCAGGCTATGGTCAAACCCTACACCCTAACCTGAGGTCAAACCCTACACCAGGGTTCTTCAATTCCGGTCCTGGAGGGCCGAAACACCTCTGTTTTTCATCATCTCCTTCTAATCAGGGGCTAATTCAGACCTGGGACACCAGGTGAGTGCAATTAACTACCAGGTAGAAATAAAAAACAGAAGTGTTTCGGCCCTCCAGGACCGGAATTGAAGAACCCTGCCCTACACCCTAACCTGAGCACTGTTCTGCCACCTTTGGACTCTCAGCTCCCGCTCAGCCCAGTCCAAGCTCTTCTCTGTCCTGGCACCTCAACGG